>NC_069500.1:1251370753-1251628253 GCF_027579735.1 Bombina bombina
TATTAACCCCTAAACCTAAGTCTAACACTAACCCTAACACCCCCTATCTTAAATATTAATTAAATAAATCTAAATAAATATTACTCTTATTAAATTAATTATTCCTATTTAAAACTAAATACTTACCTATAAAATAAACCCTAATATAGCTACAATATTACTAATAATTATATTGTAGCTATTTTAGGATTTATTTTTATTGTACAGGCAAATTTAAATTTATTTTAACTAGGTACAATAGCTATTAAATAGTTAATAACTATTTAATAATGACCTAGCTAAAAGAAATACAAAATTACTTGTAAAATAAATCCTAACCTAAGTTACAATTAAACCTAACACTACACTATCATTAAATTAATTAACTACAAATACCTACAATTAAATACAATTAAATAAACTAACTAAAGTACAAAAAATAAAAAAAACTAATGCCTAGATTTAGAGTTCTACGTTAGCCGTCCAAACCAGCGTTAAGGGGTCCTAACGCTGGTTTTGGCCGCCCGCTGGTATTTAGAGTCAGTCAGGAAAGGGTCTAACGCTCACTTTCCAGCCGCGACTTTTCCATACCACAGATCCCCTTACGTCAATTGCGTATCCTATCTTTTCAATGGGATCTTTGAAAACGCTGGTATTTAGAGTCTTGGCTGAAGTGAGAGTTAGAACTCTAACAACAAGACTCCAGCCGCAGAAAAAAGTCAGGAGTTAAGAGCTTTATGGGCTAACGCCGGTTCATAAAGTTCTTAACTACTGTGCTCTAAAGTACACTAACACACATAAACTACCTATGTACCCCTAAACCGAGGTCCCCCCACATCGCCGCCACTCTAATAAAAAATTTTAACCCCTAATCTGCTGACCGCACACCGCCACAACCTACATTATCCCTATGTACCCCTAATCTGCCCCCCCTACACCGCCGCCACCTATATTAAACATGCTAACCCCTAAACCGCCACTCCCGGACCCCGCCACAACTATAATAAATATGTTAACCCCTAAACCGCCGCTCCCGTACCCCGCTGCCACCTACATAATACCTATTAACCCCTATCCTGCCCCCCCCCATACCGCCGCCACCTATAATAAATTTATTAACCCCTATCCTGCGGATCCCGGACCCCGCCGCAACTAAATAAATTGTTTAACCCCTAAACTGCCGCTCCCAGACCCCGCCACCACCTATATTAAACTTATTAACCCCTAATCTGCCCCCCTACACCGTCGCCACCTATAATAAATTTATCAACCCCTATCCTGCCCCCCCTACACCTCCGCAACCTATAATAAAATTATTAACCCCTAAACCTAAGTCTAACACTAACCCAAACACCCCCTATCTTAAATATTAATTAAATAAATCTAAATAAATATTACTCTTATTAAATTAATTATTCCTATTTAAAACTAAATACTTACCTATAAAATAAACCCTAATATAGCTACAATATTACTAATAATTATATTGTAGCTATTTTAGGATTTATTTTTATTGTACAGGCAAATTTAAATTTATTTTAACTAGGTACAATAGCTATTAAATAGTTAATAACTATTTAATAACGACCTAGCTAAAAGAAATACAAAATTACCTGTAAAATAAATCCTAACCTAAGTTACAATTAAACCTAACACTACACTATCATTAAATTAATTAACTACAAATACCTACAATTAAATACAATTAAATAAACTAACTAAAGTACAAAAAATAAAAAAAACTAATGCCTAGATTTAGAGTTCCGCGTTAGCCGTCCAAACCAGCGTTAAGGGGTCCTAACGCTGGTTTTGGCCGCCCGCTTGTATTTAGAGTCAGTCAGGAAAGGGTCTAACGCTCACTTTCCAGCCGCGACTTTTCCATACCACAGATCCCCTTACGTCAATTCCGTATCCTATCTTTTCAATGGGATCTTTGAAAACGCTGGTATTTAGAGTCTTGGCTGAAGTGAGCGTTAGAACTCTAACGACAAGACTCCAGCCGCAGAAAAAAGTCAGGAGTTAAGAGCTTTATGGGCTAACGCCGGTTCATAAAGCTCTTAACTACTGTGCTTTAAAGTACACTAACACCCATAAACTACCTATGTACCCCTAAACTGAGGTCCCCCCACATTGCCGCCACTCTAATAAAAATTTTTAACCCCTAATCTGCCGACCTCACACCGCCGCAACCTACATTATCCCTATGTACCCCTAATCTGCTGCCCCTAACATCGCCAACACCTACATAATATTTATTAACCCCTAATCTGCCCCCCCAACGTCGCCGCTACCTAACTACACTTATTAACCCCTAATCTGCCGACCGGACCTCGCCGCTACTCTAATAAATGTATTAACCCCTAAAGCTAAGTCTAACCCTAACACTCCCCTAAGTTAAATATAATTTAAATCTAACGAAATAAAATAAATCTTATTAAATAAATTTATCCTATTTAAAGCTAAATACTTACCTGTAAAATAAACCCTAATATAGCTACAATATAACGAATAATTATATTGTAGCTATTTTAGGATTTATATTTATTTTACAGGCAACTTTGTATTTATTTTAACTATGTACAATAGCTATTAAATAGTTAATAACTATTTAATAGCTACCTAGTTAAAATAAGTACAAAATTACCTGTAAAATAAATCCTAACCTAAGTTATAATTAAACCTAACACTACACTATCAATAAATTAATTAACTAACCTATCTACAATTATCTACAATTAAATCAACTAAACTAAATTACAAAAAAAGCACTAAATTACAAAAAATAAAAAAAGATTACAAGAATTTTAAACTAATTACACCTACTCTAAGCCCCCTAAAAATAACAAAGCCCCCCAAAATAAAAAAATGCCCTACCCTATTCTAAAATAAAAAGTTATCAGCTCTATTACTTTACCAGCCCTTAAAAGGGCCTTTTGCGGGGCATGCCCCAAAGAAAACAGCTCTTTTGCATTTAAAAAAAACATACAATACCCCCCCAACATTACAACCCACCACTCACATACCCCTAATCTAACCCAAACCCCCCTTAAAAAACCTAACACTAAGCCCCTGAAGATCTCCCTACCTTATCTTCACCACGCCAGGTATCACCGATCCGTCCAGAAGAGGGTCCGAAGTCTTCATCCTATCCGGCAAGAAGAGGTCCAGAAGAGGGTCCGAAGTCTTCATCCTATCCGGCAAGAAGAGAACATCCGGGCCGGTAGACATGTTCATCCATGCGGCGTCTTCTATCTTCATCCATCCAGCGCGGAGCGGGACCATCTTGAAGCAGCTGAAAAATCTGATTGGCTGATTGAATCAGCCAATCAGATTTTTCCTACCTTAATTCCGATTGGCTGATAGCATCCTATCAGCCAATCAGAATTCGAGGGACGCCATCTTGGATGACGTCACTTAAAGGAACCTTCATTGGTCGGGAGTCGCCGGAAGAAGAGGATGGATCCGCGTCGGCTGCTTCAAGATAGTCCCGCTCCACGCCGGATGGATGAAGATAGAAGACGCCGCCTGGATGAACATGTCTACCGGTCCGGATGTCCTCTTCCTGCCGGATAGGATGAAGACTTCGGACCCTCTTCTGGACCTCTACTTGCCGGATAGGATGAAGACTTCGGACCCTCTTCTGGACGGATCAGTGATACCCGGCGTGGTGAAGATAAGGTAGGGAGATCTTCAGGGGCTTAGTGTTAGGTTTTTTAAGGGGTGTTTGGGTTAGATTAGATGTATGTGGGTGGTGGGTTGTAATGTTGGGGGGGGTATTGTATTTTTTTTTTTAAATGCAAAAGAGCTGTTTTCTTTGGGGCATGCTGGTAAGGTAAAAGAGCTGTTAACTATTTATTTTAGAATAGGGTAGGGCATTTTTTTATTTTGGGGGGCTTTGTTATTTTTTTAGGGGGCTTAGAGTAGGTGTAATTAGTTTAAAATTCTTGTAATCTTTTTTTATTTTTTGTAATTTAGTGTTTGTTTTTTTGTAATTTAGTTTAGTTGATTTAATTGTAGATAATTGTAGATAGGTTAGTTAATTAATTTATTAATAGTGTAGTGTTAGGTCTAATTGTAACTTAGGTTAGGATTTATTTTACAGGTAATTTCGTACTTATTTTAACTAGGTAGCTATTAAATAGTTATTAACTATTTAATAGCTATTGTACCTAGTTAAAATAAATACAAAGTTGCCTGTAAAATAAATATAAATGCTAAAATAGCTACAATATAATTATTTGTTATATTGTAGCTATATTAGGGTTTATTTTACAGTATTTAGCTTTAAATAGGATTAATTTATTTAATAAGATTTATTTTATTTCGTTAGATTTAAATTAAATTTAACTTAGGGGGTGTTAGTGTTAGGGTTAGACTTAGCTTTAGGGGTTAATATATTTATTAGAGTAGCGGCGAGGTCCGGTCGGCAGATTAGGGGTTAATACTTGAAGTTAGGTGTCGGCGATGTTAGGGAGGGCAGATTAGGGATTAATACTATTTATTATAGGGTTTTTGAGGCGGGAGTGAGGCGGTTTAGGGGTTAATACATTTATTATAGTGGCGGCGAGGTCCGGTCGGCAGATTAGGGGTTAATAAGTGTAGTTAGGTAGCGGCGACGTGGGGGGGCAGATTAGGGGTTAATAAATATAATATAGGGGTCGGCGATGTTAGGGGCAGCAGATTAGGGGTACATAGCTATAATGTAGGTTGCGGCGGTGTACGGAGCGGCAGATTAGGGGTTAATAATAAAATGCAGGGGTCAGCGATAGCGGGGGCGGCAGATTAGGGGTTAATAAGTGTAAGGTTAGGGGTGTTTAGACTCGGGGTACATGTTAGGGTGTTAGTTGCAGACTTAGGAAGTGTTTCCCCATAGGAAACAATGGGGCTGCGTTAGGAGCTGAACGCTGCTTTTTTGCAGGTGTTAGGTTTTTTTTCAGCTCACACTGCCCCATTGTTTCCTATGGGGATATCGTGCACGAGCACGTTTTTGAAGCTGGCCGCGTCCATAAGCAATGCTGGTATTTAGAGTTGAAGTGGCGGTAAATTATGCTCTACGCTCCCTTTTTGGAGCCTAACGCAGTCCTTCAGAGATCTCTAAATACCAGCGTTGTTTAAAAGGTGCGGGGGGGAAAAAACATGCGTAGCTAACGCACCCCTTCTAACGCAAAACTCTAAATCTAGGTGATGGTTACAAAAATAAAAAAATATTAAAAGATTTTTAAGCTAATTACACCTAATCTAAGCCCCCTAATAAAATAACAAAGCCCCCCAAAATAAAAAAAATGCCCTACCCTATTCTAAATTACAAAAGTTAACAGCTCTATTACCAGCCCTTAAAAGGGCCTTTTGCAGGGCATGCCCCAAAGTAATCAGCTCTTTTGCATGTAAAAATAAAATACAACCCCCCCCCAACATTAAAACCCACCACCCACATACCCCTACTCTAACCCACCCAAACCCCCCTTAAAAAAACCTTACACTAACCCCCTGAAGATCTCCCTACCTTGAGTCGTCTTCAGCCAGCCGACCACCGATGGAACAGAAGAGGACATCCGCAGCGGCCGAAGTCATCATCCAAGGGGCGCTGAAGAGGTCTTCCATCCGATAGAAGTCTTCATCCATGCGACGTCTTCAATCTTCATCCATCCGGAGCGGAGCCATCTTCAAACGAGCCGATGCGGAGCCATCCTCTTCCAATGACGCCTACTCGACGAATGGATATTCCTTTAAGTGACGTCATCCAAGATGGCGTCCCTCGAATTCCGATTGGCTGATAAGATTCTATCAGCCAATCGGAATTAAGGTAGGAAAAATCTGATTGGCTGATGCAATCAGCCAATCAGATTCAAGTTCAATCCGATTGGCTGATCCAATCAGCCAATCAGATTGAGCTCGCATTCTATTGGCTGTTCCGATCAGCCAATAGAATGCAAGCTCAATCTGATTGGCTGATTGCATCAGCCAATCAGATTTTTCCTACCTTAATTCCGATTGGCTGATAGAATCTTATCAGCCAATCGGAATTCGAGGGACGCCATCTTGGATGACGTCACTTAAAGGAATATCCATTCGTCGGGTAGGCGTCGTTGGAAGAGGATGGCTCTGCGTCGGCTCGTTTGGAGAAGGCTCCGCTCCGGATGGATGAAGATTGAAGACCCTGCATGGATGAAGACTTCTATGGGATGGAAGACCTCTTCAGCGCCCCTTGGATGATGACTTCGGCCGCTGCGGATGTCCTCTTCTGTTCCATCGGTGGTCGGCTGGCTGAAGACGACTCAAGGTAGGGAGATCTTCAGGGAGTTAATGTTAGGTTTTTTAAGGTTTTTTTTTAGTGGGTTAGAGTAGGGGTATGTGGGTGGTGGGTTTTAATGTTGGGGGGGTTGTATTTTATTTTTACATGCAAAAGAGCTGATTACTTTGGGGCATGCCCCGCAAAAGGCCCTTTTAAGGGCTGGTAATAGAGCTGTTAACTTTTGTAATTTAGAATAGGGTAGGGCATTTTTTATTTTGGGGGGCTTTGTTATTTTATTAGGGGGCTTAGATTAGGTGTAATTAGCTTAAAAATCTTTTAATTTTTTTTTATTTTTTGTACTTTAGTTAGTTTATTTAATTGTATTTAATTGTAGGTATTTGTAGTTAATTAATTTAATTATTTTAGTGTAGTGTTAGGTTTAATTGTAATATTTATTTAATTAATATTTAAGATAGGGGGTGTTAGGGTTATTGTTAGACTTAGGTTTAGGGGTTAATAATTTTATTATAGGTTGCGGCGGTGTAGAGGGGGCAGGATAGGGGTTGATAAATTTATTATAGGTGGCAACGGTGTAGGGGGGCAGATTAGGGGTTAATAAGTTTAATATAGGTGGCGGCGGGGTCTGGGAGCGGCAGTTTAGGGGTTAAACAATTTAGTTGCGGCGGGGTCCGGGATCCGCAGGATAGGGGTTAATAAATTTATTATAGGTGGCGGCGGTATGGGGGGGGCAGGATAGGGGTTAATAGGTATTATGTAGGTGGCGGCGGGGTCCGGGAGCAGCGGTTTAGGGGTTAACATATTTATTATAGTTGCGGCGGTGTAGGGGGGGCAGATTAGAGGTGTTTAGACTCGGGGTACATGTTAGGGTGTTAGGTGTAGACAGCTCCCATAGGAATCAATGGGATGTCGGGCAACAGCGAACATGAACTTTCGCTATGGTCAGACTCCCATTGATTCCTATGGGATCCGCCACCTCCAGGGCGGCGGATTGAAAACCAGGTACGCTGGGCCGGAAAAGTGCCGAGCGTACCTGCTAGTTTTTTGATAACTCCCAAAAGTAGTCAGATTGTGCCGAACTTGCGTTCTTGACATCTGGAGTGACGTAAGAATCGATCTGTGTCGGACTGAGTCCGGCGGATCGAAGTTTACGTCACTATATTCTACTTTTGCCGGTGTGTAGGGCTTGATAACTTAGGCAAATCAGCCTCGTCACAAATACGCTGCGGAATTCCAGTGTATTTGAGGTTGACGGCTTGATAACTAGAGGCCATTTTATTTGTATCACATCTTTATTATTTTTTTATTTATATATAAAGATGTTCCATCAGTCCTGGTCTAGTAAAATTTGCAGCAGACTAGTAAGAAACTTACTATTTTTTTAAGTGATTTACTGATTTTGTTTTAAATACTTCCACTGACATTCTCCTGTTTTGCTATCAGAGAGTTGTTGTTTTAATTTGTGTTTAGAGACCAAAGAAAATATAGATTAGCTTTTACATCTACGTCAAATAGAACGCCTGGAGCCTTGTAAAACCAGAAACTGAACATGTTCGCATCCTGCAAACCAAAGAGAAAACTCCTTAAACTTACATGTTAATGTCTCCTTTGCAGTCTATTAGCAAGCATGTAATTACAGAGCATGTGATAACAATCAAGATACTAGATTAGCAGGGTGTGAGAGCGTTTTGTGATCTATTATGCTGTTTTTTTCTGTCATTTTAGTTTAAGCATCCAAATACTGCGCCAGAAGCAAAGGCCCAGCTTAAATGACCTCATATTTACTGTGTTTGGCAAACTTTCTTTCAAGTTTATGCATTAACATTAGGCAATATTGTGCCCTTTTGAATATACAGTGTTGTAGTGATATACAGACTTGTTTTAAATAATTATATGTTTTAGATAACTTGCTGGAGGAAAAATATACATTTCCCATAAAAATACATTTTAACTAAAAAATATTAGGATATTATACAGCTATGGGGTCTATTCATAGGGGTTGATTTATCAAAGCGTCAATCTCTGTGCATTCACTGGTGTCAATACGCTCGCCAGACATCGCTGCCATGAATCTACATATGACGCCCTTATTTATTAAAAACTCTGTCAAAAACACACGCGTCAAGTACGGCACGATGAGCATCATCGCTGTTTCGGATATCCTTATGTATCAAATGATCAACCCTGAATGTATATCAAATTAAGACATATTAGTCTTCTTATTAAATATAAATATATATATATATATATACACATACATATACAGTGTATATATATATATATATATATATATATATACACACATACATATATTTATAGATATATCAAATATATATATATATATATATATATATATATATATATATATATATATATATATATATATATATATATATATATATAAATGATGGAAAGCACTCACTGGTCTTTTAGTGAAAATTTTAATATATCAAGCGTGACGTTTCGGGGACACACTCCCCTTCCTCAGACAAACAAAAATTGCATTCAACTGAAAATTTAAACAAAATAAGCCCCTCCCCCAGTGAGAAAATTGCGCCAAATTTCAAAAAACAGTTGTCATGGTGATCCTCAATAAACAAGTACTGGCTACCAAAAGCCTAGTGCAAAATACAAAGAAGAGCTCTATATACATAAAGTAAATCATTACACAGATCAATAGAAGTGAACAGCAAAAAAAGTGCATCAGTTATTATACTGTGCTAAATTAAAATGGCATCAAAATATTATCATATCACACAAGTGAAACATGTACATCATCATACATCTAATATCATGATTATAGTGAACTATACAAAAGCTGTGATCCGTGCACTGTCAGGTGATTACTAGTGTTAATGAACAACCTAAATTGGCACTAGATACCTTTAAATCTCAGGGACTTTATTTGGGTTCAACCCTAAAAATCAAAGTTTACAGAAACATCCCATTATTAACGATTAAACTATATTGTTAGAAGGAATATAACCCTATCTAAATGTTCAGATACCTGTTTGATGTATTTGGTTGTATGAAGCATTGGATTGTAGCGAGGGACACGCTCATCGCGGCCATGTTGTGACGTCAGTGCTAGGCGCCATGCCCCATTCAAGTTCCATAGCAACCTTATACATCAAGCACTGCGCGCCATATCTAACACGGAGATTGGTTGTCATAGCAACCTTATACACAAAACCGCCAGAAGGGAAATTATTGCAGTGTTCACTTGATCCATACTGTCCTTCTAATAGTGCTAGCTACAACTCAAACGTCCGAGTCTAATATAACCCGCTCTTCACTAAGCCCCATCTCTGCATCCTCAAAACCCTGCATTTTTTGTTTACACTACTAGTTGCCATAGCAACCATATCAGAACATCGGGTGCTAACAAAAGTTCAGAATAATTCAATGTCACTTGGTTACGGCTGACTTACAGCCACCACCCCTTACAGGGAACTTACTCCATATATGTGCCAAACCTAGCGGAATAAACATTACATATATAACGTATATAGCGTATTAGAGTGGCTGAACTTTCACAACAGACTATACCATACGTTGACCTAATATTTACAATGGTGGTTAATCCCTAGAATAACTTCAATTCCTCAAGGGGAAGAACAAATCCATTTAAGTGATCTAATAAATGTACATCTCCTGTATGGCAATGCGCAAACTATGTTAAACCGAACAAATAATGTATGCTAAAACTAGCAAATTGCCACTATCCGGTGTGTGCTCAGATATTAATCTGCACGCAAAATCAACATGACCCCAAGCAGAGATAAATACTAAAATAATATACGTAAAACATCAACACTACGCCCAAGGGGCCTCAATGTCAGCGTGGACTGGCATTGTTTTCTGTGAACCCATGGGACATATGACTCAGACGAATTTACCAAGATGATCTTATCAGGTGGATGCGGTGGACCTCTAATGGACAGATATCAATCCCTGTATTACACTTG
Organism: Bombina bombina; assembly: GCF_027579735.1. Taxonomy (NCBI): domain Eukaryota; kingdom Metazoa; phylum Chordata; class Amphibia; order Anura; family Bombinatoridae; genus Bombina; species Bombina bombina. Next base: position 1,251,380,951 of record NC_069500.1, read on the forward strand.
ACTATCTGAGAGTCCATGACCCATCTATATCCACTTGTCAATCTGATGACCTTTGTTTTCCCCCCTTGTTTTTTTTCCCCCCTTGTTTTTTCCCCCTGGGTTTCTTTCTCCACTTCTCTCACACACTATGCTGCTCCTACCTTTTGGCTTTGAGTCTTGTTTGATTCCATTCTTTCTCTTTCTGTTCATGATTTTGGTGTCTATCTCTGGGGGTTTCTTCACCCCTGCTGCTTCTTCTGGGTTGTGTTTCTATGGATCACACTTAGTTTACTTTGTCCTGTTCATTTTTTCCATTCTTTTCCATTTTTCTATTTTTTTCTATTTTATTTCAATTTATACTTTATTTTTATTTATATTTATTTTTATTATTTATTTTTTATTTTATTTTTATTATTTATTTTTTATTTTCATTTTATTATTTACTATTTTTGTTTTATTTTTCTTTATTTTTATTTGTTTTATTTATTCTTGTGTTGTTTTACGTATATTATTTTAGTATTTATCTCTGCTTGGGGTCATGTTGATTTTGCGTGCAGATTAATATCTGAGCACACACCGGATAGTGGCAATTTGCTAGTTTTAGCATACACTATTTGTTCGGTTTAACATAGTTTGCGCATTGCCATACAGGAGATGTACATTTATTAGATCACTTAAATGGATTTGTTCTTCCCCTTGAGGAATTGAAGTTATTCTAGGGATTAACCATCATTGTAAATATTAGGTCAACGTATGGTATAGTCTGTTGTGAAAGTTCAGCCACTCTAATACGCTATATACGTTATATATGTAATGTTTATTCCGCTAGGTTTGGCACATATATGGAGTAAGTTCCCTGTAAGGGGTGGTGGCTGTAAGTCAGCCGTAACCAAGTGACATTGAATTATTCTGAACTTTTGTTAGCACCCGATGTTCTGATATGGTTGCTATGGCAACTAGTAGTGTAAACAAAAAATGCAGGGTTTTGAGGATGCCGAGATGGGGCTTAGTGAAGAGCGGGTTATATTAGACTCGGATGTTTGAGTTGTAGCTAGCACTATTAGAAGGACAGTATGGATCAAGTGAACACCGCAATAATTTCCCTTCTGGCGGTTTTGTGTATAAGGTTGCTATGACAACCAATCTCCGTGTTAGATATGGCGCGCAGTGCTTGATTTATAAGGTTGCTATGGCAACTTGAATGGGGCATGGCGCCTAGCACTGACGTCACAACATGGCCACGATGAGCGTGTCCCTCGCTACAATCCAATGCTCCATACAACCAAATACATCAAACAGGTATCTGAACATTTAGATAGGGTTATATTCCTTCTAACGATATAGTTTAATAGTTAATAATGGGATGTTTCTGTAAACTTTGATTTTTAGGGTTGAACCCAAATAAAGTCCCTGAGATTTAAAGGTATCTAGTGCCAATTTAGGTTGTTCATTAACACTAGTAATCACCTGACAGTGCACGGATCACAGCTTTTGTATAGTTCACTATAATCATATTAGATGTACGATGATGTACATGTTTCACTTGTGTGATATGATAATAGTTTGATGCCATTTTAATTTAGCACAGTATAATAACTGATGCACTTTTTTTTACTGTTCACTTCTATTGATCTGTGTAATGATTTACTTTATGTATATAGAGCTCTTCTTTGTATTTTGCACTAGGCTTTTGGTAGCCAGTACTTGTTTATTGAGGATCACCATGACAACTGTTTTTTTTAAATTTGGCGCAATTTTCTCACTGGGGGAGGGGCTTATTTTGTTTAAATTTTCAGTTGAATGCAATTTTTGTTTGTCTGAGGAAGGGGAGTGTGTCCCCGAAACGTCATGCTTGATATATTAAAATTTTCACTAAAAGACCAGTGAGTGCTTTCCATCATTCATATATTCATATCTGCTAGCACCCTGGCATTTAATATTTTGGAAGTGAGAGTGCTCTCATTGAATCATTATATATATATATATATATATATATATATATATATATATATATATATATATATATATATATATATATATATATATATAAATATATATATGTATAAATAAATATGTAAATATATATAAATGTGTTATGTCTATCTCTACCCTGAATGTCTGTAAAATGAAGACAATTTAGTCTTCTTATTCCAAACTTGTTTATAATATTGTAAATATATACTTTATACATATATATATATATATATACAGGTATGTATGTATTAGTTATTTCATATTTAAATTTAATATAATGTTATTTCTGAGCTTAAAGGGACATCAAACTCATATATGTAATTTCATTATGCAGATAGAGAAGACAATCTCAAGCAACTTTAAACCTTTTTACTTTTATTATTCCTCAGATATCCTTTTAAGCATAAATAGCAATGCACATGTGCAAGCCAATCACATGATTCATCTATGTGCAGCCATCAATCAGCAGTTACATACTTTATTTAAATATGTTCTTCACCAAAGGGTAGAAAAAATAATGAAGAGAAATAAAATATATTTCAAACAAAGAATAATTACCAACAATGCATGCTATTTATACATAATTAAACATATATTTCTTTTTTCATGTCCCTTCAAGATAATAATTAAAAGAATACAGCTACACCATTATTTATCTTAAATATATATTTATTAGAAACAGTTATTTTTTATTTTTTTATAAACCAAAACAATTAAAACATAATGATAAAAACAATTAAAACACCAAAAATAATAATAATATAAAATCAGTGTTAATTTCTTAAGGCCTCCTGTATTCCCCTAACTACATCAGCAACAATTCAGATTATTATAGCCTATGGTGAACAAATAATCTTGATTTTATTAAAGACAGGAGGTGAATATTATGCATCAAATCTTTACTGAATCCAAACAGCAGCAAAGAAAACATACAGAGAAAAAAAATAATAATAGCATAGTAACAAGACTGCACCAATCAGCACACAGCAGCCTAATAAACTGTAATGAACAAGTCCAGCACTTCCTCTTTTCTTTGATCATAAGACAGCGGAACCAGTCATGAAGAAAACAAACTCCAAAATATCCATCCTAGACCAAAATGGAACAGCGATACCCAGGAACGGAGAAACAACAGATGACCTGGTCCGTAGATAAGGGAGAACATAAATTCCACAGAGTCACTGAAAAGAGAAAAAACGCAAAGTAACAACAATCCCAGTAAAGGAAAATCAACAGCAATAACATAATTTAGATAAAAATTTCAACAAAACAAAATCATTAACATCATTTAGATAAAATTTCCACAAAACAAAATCTTATTAATATACAGGGAGTGCAGAATTATTAGGCAAATGAGTATTTTGACCACATCATCCTCTTTATGCATGTTGTCTTACTCCAAGCTGTATAGGCTCGAAAGCCTACTACCAATTAAGCATATTAGGTGATGTGCATCTCTGTAATGAGAAGGGGTGTGGTCTAATGACATCAACACCCTATATCAGGTGTGCATAATTATTAGGCAACTTCCTTTCCTTTGGCAAAATGGGTCAAAAGAAGGACTTGACAGGCTCAGAAAAGTCAAAAAGAGGGATGCAGCACTCTTAAAATTGCAAAGCTTCTGAAGCGTGATCATCGAACAATCAAGCGTTTCATTCAAAATAGTCAACAGGGTTGCAAGAAGCGTGTGGAAAAACCATGGCGCAAAATAACTGCCCATGAACTGAGAAAAATCAAGCGTGCAGCTGCCAAGATGCCACTTGCCACCAGTTTGGCCATATTTCAGAGCTGCAACATCACTGGAGTGCCCAAAAGCACAAGGTGTGCAATACTCAGAGACATGGCCAAGGTAAGAAAGGCTGAAAGATGACCACCACTGAACAAGACACACAAGCTGAAACGTCAAGACTGGGCCAAGAAATATCTCAAGACTGATTTTTCTAAGGTTTTATGGACTGATGAAATGAGAGTGAGTCTTGATGGGCCAGATGGATTGGCCTGTGGCTGGATTGGTAAAGGGCAGAGAGCTCCAGTCCGACTCAGACGCCAGCAAGGTGGAGGTGGAGTACTGGTTTGGGCTGGTATCATCAAAGATGAGCTTGTGGGGCCTTTTCGGGTTGAGGATGGAGTCAAGCTCAACTCCCAGTCCTACTGCCAGTTTCTGGAAGACACCTTCTTCAAGCAGTGGTACAGGAAGAAGTCTGCATCCTTCAAGAAAAACATGATTTTCATGCAGGACAATGCTCCATCACACGCGTCCAAGTACTCCACAGCGTGGCTGGCAAGAAAGGGTATAAAAGAAGAAAATCTAATGACATGGCCTCCTTGTTCACCTGATCTGAACCCCATTGAGAACCTGTGGTCCATCATCAAATGTGAGATTTACAAGGAGGGAAAACAGTACACCACTCTGAACAGTGTCTGGGAGGCTGTGGTTGCTGCTGCACGCAATGTTGATGGTGAACAGATCAAAACACTGACAGAATCCATGGATGGCAGGCTTTTGAGTGTCCTTGCAAAAAAAGGTGGCTATATTGGTCACTGATTTGTTTTTGTTTTGTTTTTGAATGTCAGAAATGTATATTTGTGAATGTTGAGATGTTATATTGGTTTCACTGGTAAAAATAAATAATTGAAATGGGTATATATTTGTTTTTTGTTAAGTTGCCTAATAATTATGCACAGTAATAGTCACCTGCACACACAGATATCCCCCTAAAATAGCTATAACTAAAAACAAACTAAAAACTACTTCCAAAACTATTCAGCTTTGATATTAATGGGTTTTTTGGGTTCATTGAGAACATGGTTGTTGTTCAATAATAAAATTAATCCTCAAAAATACAACTTGCCTAATAATTCTGCACTCCCTGTAGCTATAACTAAAAACAAACTAAAAACTACTTCCAAAACTATTCAGCTTTTATATTAATGAGTTTTTTGGGTTCATTGAGAACATGGTTGTTGTTCAATAATAAAATTAATCCTCAAAAATACAACTTGCCTAATAATTCTGCACTCCCTGTATATTGGGAGGGAAAAGAGGGGTGTGAAAATATTCGCCTCCTGTCTATAATAAAATCAAGATGATTTATTCACCATAGGCTATAATAATCTGAATTTTATGGCAAAACAGGAGGCTTCATATTTTGCATTTTTAAAGCACTTACATAAAAAATTTCAAAACAAAATGAACAATTTCAGAGTCGAAACTCTGATGTCCCTCTTGAAAACCATGGGGAAGGAGGGTTCTTTAAACCCCATTTTACCTCTGGGGAGGAGGTTCTATCACCCCTATGTGAAAAGCCCGGGAAGGGGCTAACAGCCTTCGAGCTGGAGTTATGCCTCTATTTCCCAAACCAATTGCGAGGATACAAGAGGCTCTGATATTGAGCTACAGAGTTTAGAACAAGTCTCATAGGAATTAGGGATAACTCTGAAAAGGGCTTAAGGATGATTTAATACTTTGGCCATGGCTGATACAAACTTTCAAAGGCAAAAAACTACTTAGAAGAAGGAAGAGGATAGAGAAGAGAAATAAACAAGGAAAATACATTTTCAAAGGAAGAATAACTATGAAAGTAAAGTAAATAAAACCACAATGAGAAACCAGTGTCGCGCTTAGCAGTGGCTCGCATGACCGACCGGAGCTAGTCACTGGTCAGGCACCCGTCCGCATGGACTCTCAGCACAGCTCTGGAGGAGATAGACAAAATACATTAAAGAGATAGTATAGCCAAAACCAATCCAATATTCACCTTTTAACTAGACTATCCCTCCAAGGGAAAGAATAGGTAAAAGGAATAGAGGAGTACTAAGAAAGAAGCTGGTTAGTACAGAACAGGTTAAACAATACTCCTAAGTGAGATGCCCGGGAGGGGGCGTGAGGCCTTCCAAAGCTGCTTGAGGGCGAAAGTGACATCGATAGTGGGCTGAAAGAGACTGGAGTGTGAGAGACAGTTCTGGAGTGTGTTGAAAGGGTTTATGATCCACCTCAAAAGAGGGGGAAAGGATTTACTTATGGGGCGACAGCAAAGGTAAAAAAATGGAAGCAAAAAGACCTCTTCGGAAGAAGGAAAAGTTTAACAGGCTAAAATTAGAATTAAGAATAGCCTAAACGCAGGCTAAATAAAGTTTTATTTAATAGAGCCTTAATACATGCTTAAAATAGTTACAGAATATAGCCTTAATAGATGAATTAATAGACCCTTATTTTTATTATTATTATTGGATATTTAAATAGCGTCAACAGATACCGCCGCACAAATTAATACAGGCTTAATATAGCTAGATTTAAAATAGCCTAAAACAGGTTTAAAATATAGTTATATAGAAAAGCCTAAAAAGGGTTAATATATATATTTGAAAAAAACCTAATATAGACTATTATATCATATAGCTTAAAGGGACACTGAACTCAAAAAACAAGTTCGAAAAATAGATAAAACATGTCACATACTTTGTAATACTTACTTTGTAATAACTTACTGTTTGCCTGCAATTGATTCACAAAGTAATTCTGATTTCCAAACCCACTTCATGGGTACCTGATCACCTAGCCCCATCTTACATCAGAACCCAGGTACCAATATGGCAGACATTATCTGCGATGCGCCTGTGCAAGCTTTTGACACGTCAGAGAATACATCTCCTTGTGTTTTTTTGTATTGAAATATCAGAGCGGGTGACGGAGCTGCGCTAATAAGGTGAGTGCTGTTTGCTTATAGAATCTCCCTAGCATTAATGAGAAACTTATTATTGTGTGGGCATAAGAAAGAAATAATTTTTTTATAGCTCCGATCAGATTGCGCATGCGCGAGATGCCGACTAAACGTTTTAATTCGATTCATAAAAGCTGAATATTATTGGCTGAATATACGGACGATTGTATAGCCCATATTTGTGGGCTGTCTTAGCCTACGTCATTAGAAGATTTTATAACGAAATTTTATATATATTAGAAAGATCGTTTGAAACTACAAGTAGGTGCAAATTATTTCTTTGAACATTATAACCTGATTTATATAATTGTTATATATGCCAAGAATAAAACATAAAGGGACAGTCTAGTCAAAATTAAACGTTCATAATTCAGATAGGACATAACATTTTGAACAACTTTCCAATTGGCTTTAGTCATTACATATGCTTTGCTCCCTTTGTGGTATTTTTGAAAAGCTAAACCTAGGTTGGCTCAAACTGATTTCTAAAACATTGAAAACCGCCTCTTAGCTCAGAGCATTTTGAAAGTTTTTTTTCACAGTTAGACAGTACTAGTTCATGTGTGTAATATAGATACCATTGTGCTCACTCCTGTGGAGTTATTTAGGAGTCTGCACTGATTGGCTACACTGCATGTCAGTCAAAAGCACTGAGATAAGGGGCAGTCTGCAGAGGCCCAGATACAAGGTAATCACAGAGGTAAAACATATATTAATATAACTGTGTTGGTTATGCAAAACTGGGGCATGTAATAAAGGGATTATCTATCTTTTTAAACAATAAAAATTCTGGTGTAGACTGTCCCTTTAATAAGGGTTCATTATATAATATAGCCTAATATACTTATATTCAAAGTATCCTAATACAAGCTTATTATACAATGAAGTCTGAATTAGGCAGATCTACTATATTCAGGAAAACCTTATATACCAGCTTATATCTAATATAGCCATAATACTGGCTAAAATACTATATAAATATAGCCTGAAAACAGGCAAAAGAACTTATAATATAGGCTCATATAGGCTAAAAACCTAAAATAAAGCCCTGATATAGGTTTATATATATAGCCAAATACAGGATAATCTCCTTATATTCAATAAAACTGAAGCAGCTCAATATGAAGCAGCTGAATGTATATATATATAATAGAAAATGTGTATGGAATTTAAAACTGCGCTCTGATAGAGATGTATTAAGAGCAATTTAGACTGAATAGCCTGTGCAATACAAGCTTCCAAAATGAAGCCGTATATATGTGCATAAAAAACAATGACAAGTGCCATTAACTTCTGGACGTATATTACTATTTAAGTGAAACAAGCTCCTATATACTCCAAACCAAGTCTTAAGAGACAAAATACACACGTATATATACATACATATGTATACATAAAAACATGTACATGTATACACCTAGACGTGCATATATATACACACACACACATATTCACCTTCACATGCATACATAAAAACATGTATAGGAATACATATACACATAAATATGTACATATACACGCGCACACAACATAAATATAGCTACATATGCCTACATAAAAACGTGCATAGGTACATCTAGACACAAAGACATGTGTATATATATATATATATACTGTACACACACACACACAAATATTCACCTACATACAGATTCCTGCAGGCTTGTAAAAGGTTAATAATGGATCCTTAGATCAGCATCTAAGTTTATAATACTTTATAGTCTATAACAAGAAATACTTTTTAATTCTGTCAGACCCAGAGGGCCATCAAACCTGGGTCTAACAAGTGAAAGGGCTTAGATTAAAACAGTCTAAAAATCCCCCATATGAAAGCTCTGGAAGGCTAGGAATAAAGGATTTCATATCATTAACCTCTAAAGGACATATGACGGAATTTTTCCGTCATAAAACAATTGAGCAAACTGAAAGCTGTGTCCTTAAAGGGTTAAGTAAGAGAGATTTTTATATAAATAGATAGGTCTATATATATACTATATATAATCTTAGACCATAAGGCTGACATCATACTAAGATAATACAACACACAAGGAAAAACCTATTAATTGTAGGCAAGCTAGAAAACAAGTTTAGCAAATACAGACTTGTCTAAAATTAATATAATGTGCAGAAAAAAGGGGGTCCTAAGCACGGCACCTGATGGAAAGAAGTTCTATGAAAAATGAAATAATGAGGCCTGGCTACTGGCCACACACACTCTGCACACTGTACTAAAAAAAGATTTACAAGAAAAGAAATAAGGCCTGAAAACCGGCCTAATATACAAACATCATGCAGGCAAGCAGGCTGTAAACCTATTGCCTGTTCCAATATAAAACAAACAATTACATATAGGGTAAGAATATAAAAATAAAGGGATAAGAATATAAAGAACTTAGGAAAGAAACCATATATAATAGTTTTACAGAAAAATCTTAAACAAGATAAACAGAATAGACAATAAAGAACCTAGGAAAGAAACCTATATAATGGTTTATAGTATACTCTAAAACAAAGATAAACAGAATAGAGGTCTTAAGCAAATATTATCAAAATACATAAAATTTGAGGGGAAAAATAATACATGACCTGCTGTCTGGAAGCAGCAAAGAAAAGAGGAAGTGTTGGACTTGTTCATTACAGCTTATTAGGCTCCTGTGTGCTGATTGGTGCAGTCTTGTTACTATTATTTAATTATTAATTATTATTTATATATTAATTATTATTTTTTATTATATTAATTATTATTATATTATTAATTATTATTTTTTTATCTGTATGTTTTCGTTGCTGCTGTTTGGATTCAGTAAAGATTTGATGCAAAATATGAAGCCTCATGTCTTGATATAAAATTTGCAGCCCCTCAGTAAGTTGGCCGAATAGTTCCAGCAGGAATGGGTCTGTCTGGGTCCCCGGATCGCGAGCTATAATAAAAACACTAAATAAAATATGTTCTACCTATTCATCATTATCAAGATACAAGTGTTAAAACATGATATGATAATTTCTTACATTCTGTTCCAGCCACCTTCTGGTCCTCCATCGATGGCGATAGGGCTAGGGCAGAATCCTCGCCAATAGATCCCTCTCTTTTAGCTGTCGGAGATGAAGCACCAACAACAATCATTGTTAGGATGAGGAATATGTGACAAGGTGTAGATTATACCCAACATTGTTAAAAAACACAAAATAAATTATGGTCTACTAATTTACAATCAATATAGAAGTGTTAATACATGATATGATAATTTCTTACATTCTGTTCCAGCCACCTCCTGATACTACATCGCTGGCGATAGGGCTGGGGCAAAATCCTCGCCAATGGATTCCTCTCTTTCAGCTGTCAGAAATGAAGCACCAACAGAAATCATTGTTAGGATTATGAATATGTGACAAGTCGTAGATTATATACTTCATTGATTCATTCAAAAACACAATCCCTTACATTAACATGCATCATGAAATAACTTTTTGAAATCTCACTTTTTAACATTAAAGATTGCAAACATACACCTAGATTACGAGTTCTGCGTTAGCTTTAAAAAGCAGCATTAGGGGGTCCTAACGCTGCTTTTTACCTAACGCTGGTATTACAAGTCTGACAGGTAGAGGCTCACCGCTCACTTTTTTTCTGCGACTCGAGGCTACCGCATAAACTACCTATTAAACCCTAAACCGAGGCCCCCCCACATCGCAAACCCTATAATAAAAATATTTAACCCCTAATCTTCCGACCGGACACCGCCGCCACCTACATTATAGCTATGATCCCCTAATCTGCTGCCCCTAACATCGCCGACACCTATATTATATTTATTAACCCCTAATCTGCCGCCCCCAACATCGCCGCCACCTACCTATACTTATTAACCCCTAATCTGCCGACCGGACATCGCCGCCAATATAATAAAAGTATTAACCCCTAAACCGCCGCACTCCCGCCTTGCAAACACTATAATAAATTTTATTAACCCTTAATCTGCCCTCCCTAACATTGCCGCAACCTACCTACAATTATTAACCCCTAATTTGCCACCCCCAACGTCGCCACTACTATAATAAAGTTATTAACCCCTAAACCTAAGTCTAACCCTAACACCCCCCTAACTTAAATATAATTTAAATAAAACGAACTAAAATTACTATCATTAAATAAATTATTCCTATTTAAAACTAAATACTTACCTATAAAATATACCCTAATATAGCTACAATATAACTAGTAGTTACATTGTAGCTATTTTAAGATTTATATTTATTTTAGAGGCAACTTTGTATTTATTTTAACTAGGTACAATAGCTATTAAATAGTTAATAACTATTTAATAGCTACCTAGTTAAAATAAATACACATTTACCTGTAAAATAAATCCTAACCTAAGTTACAAATATACCTAACACTACACTATCAATAAATTAATTAATTAAATAAATTAACTACAATGATCTAAACTAATATGCCATTCAATAAACTAAAATATAATACAAAAAAACCCCACTAAATTACAAAAAATAAAAAATTATGACAAGAATTTTAAACTAATTACACCTAATCTAAGCCCCCTAATAAAATAAAAAAGCCCCCCAAAATAATAAAATTCCCTACCTTAAACTAAATTACAAAGTAATCAGCTCTTTTACCAGCCCTTAAAAGGGTTTTTTGCGGGGCATTGCCCCAAAGAAATCAGCTCTTTAACCTGTAAAAAAAAATACAATACCCCCCAACATTACAACCCACCACCCACACACCCCTACTCTAAAACCACCCAATCCCCCCTTAAATAAACCTAACACTACCCCCCTGAAGATCACCCTACCTTGAGCCGTCTTCAGCCAGCTGGCCACCGATGGGCCAGAAGTGGACATCCAGAGCTTCAATCCGATTGGCTGATAGAATCCTACCTTAATTTCGATTGGCTGATAGAATCCTATCAGCCAATCAGAATTCGAGGGATGCCATCTTGGATGACGTCATTTAAAGGAACCGTCATTCGTCGTTAGTCCGCCGTGCTGGAAGGAGGCTCCACGCCGGAGGTCTTCAAGATGGAGCCGCTCATAGCCGGAAGGATGAAGATAGAAGATGCCGCTTGGATGAAGACTTCTGCTGAATAGAGGACCTCTTCTGCCCCGATCGGATGAAGACTTCTGCCCGGCTGGAGGACCACTTGTGCCCGGATCGGATGAAGAGTTCAGCCCGGCTGGGTGAAGACGGCTCAAGGTAGGGAGATCTTCAAGGGGGTAGTTTTAGGTTTATTTAAGGGGGCATCGGGAGGGTTTTAGAGTAGGGGTGTGTGGGTGGTGGGTTGTAATGTTGGGGGGGATTGTATTTCTTTTTTTTACAGGTAAAAGAGCTGATTACTTTGGGGCAATGCCCCACAAAAAGCCCTTTTAAGGGCTGGTAAAAGAGCTGATTACTTTGTAATTTAGTTTAGGATAGGGAATTTTATTATTTTGGGGTCTTTTTTATTTTATTAGGGGGCTTAGATTAGGTGTAATTAGATTAAACTTCTTTTAATATTTTTTTTTATTTTTTGTAATTTAGTGTTTGTTTTTTTTGTAATATAGTTTAGTTTATTTAATGGTTTTTTAATTTAGATCATTGTAGTTAATTGATTTAATTTATTTAATGATAGTATAGTGTTAGGTGTATTTGTAACTTAGGTTAGCATTTATTTTACAGGTACTTTTGTAGTTATTTTAGCTAGGTAGTTATTAAATAGTTAATAACTATTTAATAACTATTCCACCTAGTTAAAATAAATACAAAGTTGCCTGTAAAATAAAAATAAACCCTAAAATAGCTACAATGTAATTATTAATTATATTGTAGCTATCTTAGGGTTTATTTTATAGGTAAGTATTTAGTTTTAAATAGTATTAATTTATTTAATTAGAGGAATATTTATTTAGATTAATTTAAATAATATTTAAGTTAGGGGGGTGTTAGGGTTAGACTTAGGTTTTGGGGTTAATTCATTTAATATATTGGCGGTGGTGTAGGGGGGTAGATTAGGGGTTAATCAATGTACTGTAGGTGGCGGTGGTGTAGGGGGGGGCAGGATAGGGGTTAATAAATGTAATGTAGGTGGCGGAGGGCTCTGGGTGCGGCGGTTTAGGGGTTCATATATTTATTATAGTTGCGGCGGGGTCCGGGAGCGGCGGTTTAGGGGTTAATAAGTATAAAGTAGGTGGCGGTGATGTAGGGCGGGGCAGATTAGGGGTGTTTAGACTTGGGGTACATGTTAGGGTGTTAGGTGCAGACACTTACCATAGAAATCAATGGGATATCGGGCAGCAGCGAACATGAGCTCCCATTGATTCCTATGAGATCCACCGCCTCCAGGGTGGCGGATTGAAAACCAGGTACGCTGGGCTGGAATAATGCTGAGCGTACCTGGTTGTTCTTTGATAACTAGCAAAAGTAGTCAGATTGTGCCGAACTTGCCTTTGGAACATCTGTAGGGACGTAACCATCAATCCGTGTCGGACTGGATCATATGTTAGGTCCCTATATTCTACTTTTGACGGGCTGTAGGGCTTGATAACTACAGCGAATCAGCCTCGCCAGAAATACGCTGCTGAATTCCAGCGTATTTGCTTTTGACAGCTTGATAACTAGAGGCCAGAGTGTAAACTTTTAACAAGTATTATAGCAAATAGGCTTAATGGTTGTCTGGACAAAATTACTCACTCTGATCAGACGGGCTTTATGAGAGGTAGGAACTTATCTTAAAATATATGTAAGGTCACCCTAATGTTAGACTATTTTTGGAATTATTTAAATAAAGAAAAAAAAAGCAATCATGAGGACATTGCGCTACTCACTGTCGATGCAGAAAAAGCTGTTTGGGAGCATCTGTTCCAAAGCCTAGAGAACTTTGGGTTTAAAGATCAGTTTCTCTATGTTATACATAATCTATACAATAACCCTATATCTTACTTACTCATTAATGGAGTTTTTTCTTCTGGAAAAAGACTTGAAAGGGGCACGAGACAGGACTGCCCACTCTCTCCACTTTTATTCAACATTGCCCTAGAGTCCTTAGTTATATGGTTACGACAAGAATTGACAGGGATCAAATTTAGTTCCTATTCTCTTAAAATCCATCCTTTTATATGCTGACGATTTACTTATTTTTCTCAAAAACTCGACTCAGAGTATACCTCATCATACAAATTCTTTCTTTTTATAGCTCCTTTTCAGGATATAAAATGAATTTCCAGAAAAGTGAACTTTTATGGGTATATCCCCCCCACTTGTTTGAGCCTTCCCTATCCATTTTGAGTAGTGCAGACCATTAAATACTTAGGTATCTCTTGGTAAGAACCCAAATTCCTGATATAAATTCAATTTTGATAATGTATTTCAAAAAACAAGAGCGGATGTCAAAGTCTGGGCTTCCCTTCCACTTTCATTGCCGGCACACATAAACTTAATTAAAGTCATAATTTTTCCTAGGATTCTGTTTTTACTCCAGAACCTCCCATTATTCATCAGCAAGGCGGACACCCGTAGCTTTCAAACCCATTGTTCTAAATTTATCTGGAAAGACAAAAAAGCTTGGATTGCCTTACCCAGATTGATGCAAAAAAGAAGACAGGTGGGACTGGCCTAGATATTAAATTGTACAATATAGTGACACTTGCTAAAATTGATTTTGACTGTTTATGTGACTCCAGTATCTTTGCCTCTCATGACCTGGAAGAATATATTATTTTCCCTTTTTCACTAAAAAAAGCTATATTACATTGTCCTGTTAATAAACTTCCCTCAGTTGTAGATAAGTTAATTCTATGAAGAATATAATTCTAGCTTGGCAGAGGGCCTGAGGTTGCCTTGGGGTAAATTTTAAATTTTCCACATTTCTTCCTACACAAGAGAACCCTGAATTTATTCCTGGTCTTTTCCAGATAGTTTTTCACTCTTGGGCTTAAAAAGGTTTACATTTTCTGCATCAACTATTGTCGGAGGATAAACAAATTATGTAATTTGATCTTCTCTCTCATAAATTTAACCTACCTCGATCTAGTCAATTTGCTTATTTTCAACTCAGACATTAACTTATTTCTCTAGCCTGGGGCAGGGACAGCTTTGATATGCACCCCGAAATCAAATAATGTTTAAATAAATTTTCGTCTGGCTGCCATTCAATCTCATTATGGTATTTTACTACTTAAACAAGGCCAAGCTTACTTAGATAGAATATTTCATTACTGGATGCCTCAAATTTCTCCATTAGAGATTCGCAATGTTGAACAAAGCTTTAATCTTTTGGATCTTTGTGGCATTCCGATAAGTCATAAAGAATCACATATGAAACGTATATGAAACGTATAAATAATACTTATCTTATTCCAGATAAAAATGAATACATTTTTCCCACTCTTTCTCCTACATGTCCTCGCTGCTCTTTTAGTAAAGCTGATTGTCAGGGTGACAGGAATCAGACTGAGACGAGAAGTGCAAAAATAATCACACCTTTATTAGTACCAAAAAATAATAAAAAGTCCACAAGTCAAATAACAAGCCAGGAGTCAAAACCAGAGCTGGTAGTCAGATGAGCCGAGTCAGGAGCCAAAGCGAATAGTCAGGCGAGCTGAAATTAGGAACAAGGAAAACAGCAGAGTCAGGAACAAGCCAGGGATCAGGAACCAGGAAGGACAAAGGAAAAGCATACTGAACAGAGGCCCTTTAAATAATAAGTGATGACATCACAATTCTGGGACTGCATCCTGTCTCACATGGATGATGCACACCAGTCTGGCCATAAAAGGAAGTGCAGGAAATGAGCAGCATCCCCACAATGCACCCCTGACAGTACCCTCCCTTCAACGACCCCTCCCCCACGGGAGGACAAAAGACTTATTGGGGAAACGGGCATGGAAGGCACGGAGGAGGACGGGAGCATGAACATCAGAGGAGGGAACCCAAGAATGATCCTCCGGATCGTAGCCCCTCCAGTGAACCAAATACTGTACACGGCCCTTGGACATACAAGAGTCAATAATGCTGCTGACCTCATACTCCTCATGGTTGTCAACAAAGATAGGACGGCGATGTGTGGTAAACCTATTATAAACCAATGGTTTCAAGAGGGAGACATGAAAAACATTGGAAATGCGCATAGCAGGAGGAAGGTCAAGAGCGTAGGCCACAGGATTAACCCGTCGGAGTATTCGAAAAGGACCAACATAATGGGGAGCCAATTTATTGGAAGGCACATGAAGGTTCAAGTTGTGGGAGGACAGCCAAACTCTCTCACCAACCTGGTAGGAAGGTGCATGCAGACTCCTACAATCAGCCTGGAACTTTTGGCGCTGCATAGAACAATGAAGGCAATCCTGAATCTGCAATCACGTGGAACGGAGTTGCCGGAGATGCTCCTCCAAAGCCGGAATACCCTGAGACATGAATGAATTGGGCAACAAGGATGGTTGAAACCCATAATTCGCCATGAACGGGGATAACTTGGAGGAAGCATTAATAGCACTATTATGAGCAAACTCTGCCCAAGGTAACAGTTCAGACCAATTATTGTGGTGATCTGAGACATAGCAATGGAGGAACTATTCCAGAGCTTGATTAGACCGTTCCGCAGCCCCATTGGATTGAGGGTGATATGCAGAGGAGAAGGAAAGCTGGATCCCCATTTGAGCACAAAAGGAATGCCAAAATCTGGAGACAAACTGGCTACCCTGGTCCGACACTATCTCCTTGGGTAACCCATGTAAACGGAAGACCTCCCGGGCAAAAATTGAAGCAAGCTCCTGAGCGGTAGGCAGCTTCTGACATTTTAGAAAAACGGTCAACCACCATAAGGATAACAGTATTGCCATTGGAAACAGGGAGCTCGACAATGAAGTCCATGGAAAGATGTGTCCAAGGACGCTCACCATTAGCAATAGGTTGAAGAAGACCCACAGGAAGACGTTGAGGAGTCTTATTCTGTGCACAAACTGAGCAGGAGGCAACATACGCAGCAACGTCAGAACGAAGACCTGGTCACCAGAATTGTCGAGTGACAGACCAAATCATTTGGTTCTTGCCTGGGTGACCTGCGGCTTTAGGATAGTGGTAAGTGTGCAAAAGTTTAGTTCGAAGATTCTCAGGAACAAAACACTTACCACTAGGTTTCTCAGGAGGTGCATTGGTTTGTGTAGCCAGGATCTCCTCCCCCAAGGGAGAAGTCAAATTAGTACGTATGGTAGCCAAAATATGGTCAGGAGGTAGAACAGGAGTAGGTACAGACTCCTCCTTGGACAGAGGCAAAAATTGTCGAGAGAGGGCATCAGCCCTAACATTCTTACTACCAGGCAGGTAGGAGACCACATAATTAAACTGAGACAAAAATAGCACCCATATGGCCAGTCGGGCGTCAAACGTTTTGCTTCAGATAGATAAGTTAAATTCTTGTGGTCAGTAAGAATGAGCACTGGCACGCTAGTACCCTCGAGAAGATGCCTCCATTCCTTGAGTGCCAAAATTATGGCCAGTAATTCCCTGTCGCCAATCTCATAATTGCACTCTGCTGGAGAAAATTTCTTAAAGAAGAAACCACATGGCAGCAAGGAACCGTCAGGCGTAGGACGTTGAGACAAGAGGGCACCTACTCCAGTCTCAGATGCATCGACCTCAAGAACGAAAAGCAGGACAGGGTTAGAATGAGCCAGAACTGGAGCAGCAGCAAAGGCAGTCTTAAGACTATCAAAGGCCTTAATGGCAGTAGGTGACCAATGGAGTGGATCATTCTCTTTACGGGTCATGTCTGTGATAGGTTTGACCAAGTAAGAAAAGTTTTTAATAAACTTTCTATAGTAATTGGCGAACCCCAAAAAACGTTGAATAGACCGAAGACCAACTGGGCGAGGCCACTGCAAAACTGCAGATAACGCGTCAGGATCCATGGAGAACCCTGCAACGGAGATAACATAACCTAGGAAGGTTACTTGAGTCTGATGGAACTCACATTTCTCAAGTTTACAAAACAGGCCGTTCTCATGTAGTCTCTGAAGAACCTGTGTAACATCAGAACGATGAGCCTCAAGTGTGGGTGAGTGTATGAGGATGTCGTCTAAATACACCACAACACACTGTTGCAACATATCTCGTAGGATATCATTAATAAATTCCTGAAAAACAGCAGGAGCTTAACATAGGCCAAAGGGCATTACAAGATACTCATAATGCCCGCTCCTGGTGTTAAATGCTGTTTTCCATTCGTGGCTCTGCTTAATCCTAATGAGATTTACGCTCCTCATATCAAGTTTAGTAAAGACCGTAGCTCCCTTGAGGCGGTCAAAGAGTTCCGTAATAAGAATAGGGTAAGTATTCTTAATGGTAAGCCAATTAAGACCCCTACAATCAATACATGGTCTTAACTCGCCACCCTTTTTCTTCACAAAGAAAGAGAGCAGGATTTGCGGATGATCCCCCACGACAAAGCATCGGCAACACACTCCTCCATAGCACAATTCTCTGCAACAGATAGAGGGTACTCCCGGCCCGAGGAGGAATGGCTCCGGGTTGCAGGTCTATGGCACAATCGTAAGACCGGTGAGGAGGCAACGTACCAACACGCACCTTGTCAAACATGTCTAGGAACTCTCGGTACTCCTCTGGCAATTGAGATACCGAAGAAGTGCACAAGACTTTAACTGGTTTCCGAAGAGTGGAAATACATTGCGGGGACCACGACAAAATTTCGGACCTGCACCAGTCAAGACTGGGATTGTGCTGGCTTTTGAGCCAGGGATAACCAAGAACAACCGGAAAATGCAGAGAGTTTATCACCTGGAACTGGAGGGTTTCAAAATGGAGAGCCCCAACAGCCATGGACAACAGAGCAGTTTCGTGAGTAATGAGTGCGGGCTGAAGGGGCCTGCCATCAATGGCCACAATAGCAAGCGGAATGGACCGAGGCAAAACAGGAATGGAGTGCTTTGATACAAAAGCACTGTCAATGAAATAGCCCGCAGCACCGGAGTCAACAAGAGCCTGAGTGACTATGGAGGAGTCCACCCAGGAAAGGACAACCGTGACCAAAGGTTTCTCCTTACGGGGTTCCGGGGACGAGGATAAACCACCCAAGGTCTGCCCCCGACAGGACCTCAGGTGTGAGCATTCCTGGCCGTGTAGGACAAGACTTCAAAAGGTGACCCTGTAACCCACAATCGAGGCAGAGCCCCTCCCTCCTCCTAAAGGCCCTCTCCGCCGCGGAGAGACACGTGAATCCCAGGTGCATTGGCTCAGCAGTACCTGGTGACTCGGGACCAGGAGGCATGGGAGGAGAGGGAGGCATGGGTGGGAACGAACACGTAGGAGACAACGGAACAGGAGGCTTCCGCAAGCGCTCCTTGAAAGAGGGCCTCTCTCTGAGTCTGATGTCAATTAGTATCAAAAAAGACACCAATGCCTCGAGATCCTCTGGTAAATCTCTGGCAGCAACTTCGTCTTTAATCGCATCAGAGAGCCCATATAAGAAGGCGGCAACAAGGGCTTCATTGTTCCAACCTACCTCTGCAGAAAGCGTACGGTACTCAATAGCATACTGAGCAATAGATCTTGTACCTTGCTGAATGGACATGAGTCATTTAGCAGCAGAGGAGGAGCGAGCCGAAACATTAAATACCCTTCGAAAGGAGGCCACAAATTCAAAGTAATTTGAAAGCACAGGTTTATTAGTCTCCCACAAGGGATTGAGATGAGAAATCCCACCTTAGCTCTGTCAGAGGGAAACGCCTGAGGTAACATCTCAAAGTAAATGCCCTCCTGGTTCAAAAACCCTCTGCACTGAATAGGATCGCCTCCATATCGCTGAGGTAGAGGTGCAGAACCGGACATGCTCCTGGTAGGCATAGGTGCAGCAGCGGAAACAGGAGTGGCCATAACTTGTGGGACACTTTGGTCCAAATATGCAGTGCAAGTCAGCAGGGTTTGCAGGGCTTGTGCAAATTGATCCAAGCGGTGATCCTGTTCATCCATCCTGGAAATGATGGCAGGTAAAGGTGGGTTATTAGCACCATCAGGATTCATGGCCTTTGCATAATGTCAGGGTGCCAGAAGTGCAAAAATAATCACACCTTTAATAATAGCAAAAAATAATAAAAAGTCCACAAGTCAAATAACAAGCCAGGAGTCAAAACAAGAGCAGACGAGCCGAGTCAGGAGCCAAAGCGAATAGTCAGACGAGCCGGAATCAGGAACAAGGAAAACAGCAGAGTCAGGAACAAACCAGGGATCAGGAACCAGGAAGGACGTCAGACAGCCAGGTAATACACAGGAACTCTCACAAACAGGTCTGAGACAACGCAAAGGAAAAGCATACTGAACAGAGGCCCTTTAAATAATAAGTGATGACATCACAATTCTGAGACTGCATCCTGTCTCACATGGATGATGCACACCAGTCTGTCCATAAAAGGAAGTGCAGGAAATGAGCAGCATCCCCCAAATGTACCATAGTCAGGAAGAGAGGTGAGTAAAATGGCTGCCAGCCGCACATGGCAAACGCAACAGGGAAAAAACCCTGACACTGATATAATCCATATGTTTTGGTCTTGTCCAAAAATTTCTCAATTTTGGCAAAAAATATTCTTCTGGTATAATAATCTACTTAAAGATAACTTTAAACCTACCGTGAAGAATCTTTTTTTTTCTGTTAAAGGAGAACTCGAACCCTATTAAAAATATTAGAACTATTAACACAATTATTTTGATTACTTGATATCTGATCCTTAAAAACTGGAAGGCCCGTACTTCTCCTATTTTTACACACTTACTTAAGGATATTCAGTACCAAATAACTTTTGAGACTAGCGATACCACCAGATTCTCTGAAAATAAAATAAAAAGATTCTTTAACAAATGGCTTCCTATCATCAAAACATTATCCCCTTTCTTAAATTCAGATACTTTTATGTATCTAGTCCTATGGGACTTGTTCCCTCATCAATGAATTACTAATGCGAGAGAACCCTATAATTAAACTGGAGGGGATTAGGAATGGAGAGATCGGAGGCGGATTATTTCTTTTTTTTTTGTTTGTTTTGTTTTTTTGTTTTGCGGTTTTTGTTTTGATTTGTTTTGTTGTTTTATTTTATTTAAAAACACTCCAACGGTGTATTTTCAGTCAATGTATTGCTGTTCTACTATATTGACTTATGTTATGACTTTGTCTCCAGTCATTACTTTTTTAACGCCTTCCAAGACACCCTGTGTGATGATCTGGAAAAGTAGAATGTCATTTCTGTTTGCTATCTGGACTGTTGGATTATAAATAAAAAAAATAAAAAACTAGTTAATTTTATATAACATAGTATGTAAAAATGAAATATAGAAATAATAAAACATTTTTTTTACAGAAATGCATGTCAGTGCACAGCTGATACCTAGGCGTCAACTGTCCATTGGCTGATTGAAGCATCTCCCACAGCACTGTTGATAGAGAACAATACACATCCACAAGACTGAAAAGAAATTGCTGGTTAATTGAGTACAGAAACTTGACAAACATAATCCTATTGAAGCTATAAGTTATATGTGCTGTGTACACCTAGATAGGGGGGGGGGGGCAAATCTTTTTGAGAATGTGTGTCCAAATTGGTGATAATCATCTAAAACAATATTTTATGTGTTCATGGTAACTTAAAATCATGTTTTCCTTTGGATCCATTATATATATAGGTATAGCTGGGATGTGCACTCTCACTCCATCAAACAACTGCCAGGGTGCTAGTGGAATCAATAGCAGCAAACAAAAAACTTGCACTCACTGGTCTTTCCAATCAAGTAAAAGTTTTACTGTGAAAAGTGACGTTTCGGGGACAAAGTATCCCCTTCCTCAGACACAGAATATTCAAAGTGATACAAACTTATAGCAATTCTTAAAATAAACCCCACCCCCCAATTAGGACAAAAAGACTGCCAAACGGTCGCTATGGTGACAACTTAGTCACAGAATAAACAAAACCTTCATGTGATTTATAATGAGAGTTGCCTGAGCCTATCATCAATCAGTGATCTATTGTGAGCAGTGACTATTTAAAGCAGGAGGAAGGAATAACACAGATATAGATAAGATACAAGAGCCAAATACAAATTACATATATGCATGTTTAAGGTCATCTGTACTATAATCAAAGCTCATAGGATAAATGGGTATATAAACCGCATATATAAGAAATATATATAAGAAACGCACACTCACTTCCTTAAGGCTAAAGCATGATCGGATCAACAGAATCGCAAACAAGCAATGCATAGCAACTGCACCGTGCATTCGGAAGTACCCGTATCATACAGTCCAGTACACATCATGGTCACGTGCCTCCTGAAACCAATCAGGTAACGGCATCATAGTAGCCATAGTGATGTAAGTATTGCGAGCGAGGCGATGTGGAAAAAAATACTGTATAGAATCAAACTATACACAGTCAAGGACTGTACATATTTAAGTCAGCTGTCTCATACCAAAATGGGCAATATTAAACAGTGATAAGATCCTATGGGCGCAATCAGCAACTATAGAGGAAATAACATGGCAAATAGGGATAGAGTGGCATATACTATAGATGCACTAAAAACTATATATATAAGATGTCCCATAGAACTGTGCATATAGCACCTATACAAGAACATAATACAAGACACAACAGCACAAGGATCATACCTAGGAGTTCAAAATGAAATGGTCAATATCATGGATTCTCATCTTAGGGCCATTGTAGTCCATTTGTATATCAGGATATACAGAGCCTTGTGAACAAGAACATTCTACAGGAAGCAATGGTAATCAAACATGGTATTTAGTCCATTGGGCTGTAAGGTGTTTAGTCAGTGGATCCATCTCACCTCTACCTGTAATAGTATCCTATTCCTATCCCCACCCACATTTCAAGGGGGGGACATGATCAATCAGGACAAAGTGAAGATCATTTACACCATGTCCGGCCTCCAAAAAGTGTCTTGCCACTGGCAGGTCACTTTTTCCGTTCTTTATAGCACTCCTAATGGCAGACCTGTGATTGGCAAAGTGCACCCTGGCATCGTCTGAGGTCTTGCCCACATAGAACCTACCACTGCTACATTTCAACATATACAATACATGTGTGGTAGTGCAGGTCATGAAATGTCTGATAGCATACCTCTTCTGCATATGTGGGTGGCCGAAAGTTGAACCTTGAATCATTGCACTGCATGTAGTGCATTCTGTGCACTGAAATTAACTATTCTTTTTACCCTGTTAGAGCCAGGTATCTTTTTTATAGCAGTGAATGGGATCCGTGATCATTAACGGATCTTTTAAACTTCTATTGCATTTAAAACCCACCCTAGAGTTACGCTATTTGGTGAAGGGTAATGTTGGGTCGCTATGTATAATGTGCCAATGTTGATTCAGGCTTCTTCCCAGTGATCTTATTGATGGGCTGTACACGGTGGTGAAGGTCATTCTTTGTTCATTATCCTTGATTTTATCTGTGAATAATGCTGTAGCATCTTCAACCATTGTCTTACTTTGGCTAATCAATCGGGGTTTGTAGCCTCCCCTGCTCCTGTCTCCCCTGTACATTGCTGTTATTTCTAATGACAGGAATCATTTGGGCCTCTGGAATGGCCTTCAGGAGTGATGTAGGATGACTGCTGGTCACATGCAGGAGAGAGTTTCTGTCAGTGGGTTTCCTATACAATGCAGTACCCAATTTGTTGATTTCTTTCTTAAAGATCCTTAGATCTAAAAATTCAATGGATGAATCATCATGTGAAACCTTGAACTTCACTGGATTGTTTAAGGAGTTCAAATGTGCAAACCAATCTTCCAGTTGTTCTGCTGACCCCCTCCATATAATGAGGAGGTCGTCGATGTACCGTCTGTAAAACATCACCTCTGGTTTTTCATAGATCTGCATCACATATTTATCCATGAATAAGATGGCTAGTGAGGGGGCCACATTGGATCCCATGGCCGTACCAGAGGTTTGTTGGTAATACTGACCCTTAAAGCAGAAGTAGTTGAGCCTTAGGCTCAGGTCCAATAACTCATTTAGGAACTCTCTTGGAGGACCAATGTAAGGGTATCTATCCAAGGCTTCCATTATACATTGTTTACCTGCCTCATGAGGTATTATTGTATAGAGGCTGTTCACATCTGCCATAGCAAGAATGAAGGGTTCTTTAATGTTCAGGAAAGTCAGTTCTTCGATCAGGTGGGATAAATCTCTCAGATAAGAGTGCATATTTCTCACGAGAGGCTGAAGAAATTTATCCACAAAGGCTGCCAATTTTGAAGTGATAGAGTTCCTGGACAAGACGATTGGACTGCCAGGTGGCCTTTTTAGGTCTTTATGAATTTTCGGCCACGTATAGAGGATCGTGCAAGATGGAAATTCTAACCTCAAAAACTTTGAAGTACTTTCATCAATCTAAGCGGTGTTCAAGCCCCGTTTCACTGCTTGTTTAATTAGCTTTTGGAAATCCCTGGTAGGGTCACTATTCAGGACTTGATTGGTATTGATATCACTCAATTGTTGTATGATTTCCTCCCGATAATCCGCATAGTTGAGAACCACAATGGCACCACCCTTATCAGCCGTCCTTATCACTATCTCAGGATCCTTAGACAGTGATTGAATACCCTTTCTCTCCTCCTCAGACAGATTGTTGCGGTAACTGATATGTTTCTGGTCAGATCTTTAGTCACCAATCTCATGAAGGTTTTGATGCTGGGGTTGTGGCTATGAGGGTCAAAGTAACTCTTATTCTTGAATGGGTGTGTTACATCCATAGTCTCAGAATCTCTAAAGAATTCCTTTAGACGTAGTGATCTTTGAAATTTCTGACAGTCTATATACACATCGAATTTGTCATTCTTGTGAGTGGGAACAAAGCTTAACCCCTTATTTAGCAAGCTATGTTCAGTGGGGGTAGGGACCCGGTCACTGATGTTGACTACCAAGTCATCCCCTTCTCCAATACCAGGATCTATCTGGGGGTAGAGGCGGCCTTCTCTCTGCAGCCCCCCCCTGCATGCATGGGGCCTCCCCCTTTTCTTTTCTGCTTGGCTCTAGTAGTGCCCCCCTAAATAACCTGTTGTCCAGCTCCTTGGCTGTCAGTAATGCCACTTCCTCCTTGGGACATGTCCGTGTCAGAGCCTGAGCTGCTGTCAACTGTTTGTAGGGGCTGCTTGATGTAGTAGCACTGTCTTCTTCTCCTTTGCATAAAAGGCCAATCAGCCAACGGTACACCGTTTTGTCTTTGTGATCCTCACATACTGTATGAAGTTTTCTATTTTTAAATTGCACAAGTGTGTACTCTTTAATCTGTGTGGCTAATTTGTCAAGCCACTGCTCAGATGTATCTTCAACAAGTATCTGTGTTTTTTTAATTTCACACTCTTGGATCTCAGCCTTTATTTTTTCAAGGAGGTTTCTTACTTCTTCAGTCACTAGTAGAATTAAATCTAAATAGCACTTGTTCAAAATGGCGCACCAGCACCTACAGAAGTCTGGATTCCCTTGTTCGATGGTGGGGAGATTTCTGATGTGGAACCCTCTGGGTATCAGTTTTCTCCTATGGTACTCTGATAGGTAAACCCCATGGAGTCTCAGGTCAACCTCCTTTTTCTTAAATTTAAGAAGGGCTAGTTAAACCGCATTGGCTGTGTCCCCATTAGTGGTGTCATCATCTGGATTAAACAAAATCCTTGCTGCATCACTTTCAGTAAAAGTGAGGGTCTGTATATCTTCCACATCTGTATCCATGTTAGATAACAATCCTCCTGGTGTGGTGCACGTGAACTGCAAGTGCAACAAGTCCAATTAGGAAAAGGTCAATCTAGCTGTGGGTGCAACAGCAAAATTAATGGGTATAGCTGAGATGTGCACTCTCACTCCATTAAACAACTGCCAGGGTACTAGTGGAATCAATAGCAGCAAACAAAAAACTTGCACTCACTGGTCTTTCCAAAGATAACTGGCTCCAACAGGGTAAGAAGAATGGTTAATTTCAGGGCACAGGATGCACTACATGCAGTGCAATGATTCCAGGTTCAACTTTCGGCCACCCACATATGCAGAAGAGGTATACTATCAGACATTTCATGACCTGCACTACCACACATGTAGTGTATATGTTGAATTGTAGCTGTGGTAAGTTCTATGTGGGCAAGACCTTAGATGATGCCAGGGCGCACTTTGCCAATCACAGGTCTGCCATTAGGAGTGCTATAAAGAAAAAGTGACCAGTCAGTGGTGAGACACTTTTTGGAGGCTGGACATGGTGTAAATAATCTTCGCTTTGTCCTGATTGATCATGTCCCCCCCTTGAAACGTGGGTGGGGATAGGAATAGGACACTATTACAGGTAGAGGTGAGATGGATCCACCGACTCAACACCTTACAGCCCAATGGACTAAATACCATGTTTGATTGGCATTGCTTCCTGTAGAATGTTCTAATTCACAAGGCTCTATATATCCTGATATACAAATAGACTACAATGGCCCTAAGATGAGTCCATGATATTGACCATTTCATACTGAACTGCTAGGTATGGTCCTTGTGCTGTTGTGTCTTGTATTTTGGTTTAATTCACCTCTACATTGGCACTATATTTACAAAATGCCCTGTTTTAGATGTCCTGGTTACTCTGTATATTATGTCCTTGTATAGGTGCTATAGTATATGCACAGTTCTATAGGACATGTTTTATATATATATAGTTTTTAGTGCATCTATATTATACGCCAATCTATCCCTATTTGCCATGTTATTTCTTCTGCCATGTTATTTCCTCTCTAGTTGCTGATTGCGCCCATAGGATCTTATCACTGTTTAATATTGCCCCATTTTGATATGAGATAGCTGACCTAAATATGTACAGTTATCGACTGTGTATAGTTTGATTCTCTACAGTATTCTTGTCCCCATCACTGCACTCACAATACTTACATCAATATGGCTACTATGATGCCGTTACCTGATTGGTTTCAGGAGGCACGTGACTGTGACGTGTATGGGGCTGTATAATGCGGGTAGTTCCGGATGCATTGCTTGTTTGCGATTCTGTCGATCGGATCATGCTTTAGCCTTAAGGAAGTGAGTGTGTGTTTCTTATATATGTTTCTTATATATGCGGTTTATATGCCCAGTCATCCTATGAGCTTTAATTATAGTACATAAGACATTACACATGTATATATGTGATTTGTATTTGGCTCTTGTATCTTATCTATATTTGTGTTATTCCCTCCTCCTGCTTTAAATAGTCACTGTTCACAATAGATCACTGATTGATGATAGGCTCAGATAGCTCTCATTATAAATCATATGAAGGTTTTGTTTATTCTGTGACTAAGTGGTCACCATAGTGACTGTTTGGCGGTCTTTTTGTCCTAATTGGGGGGTGGGGTTTATTATAAGAATTGCTATAAATTTGTATCACTTTGTATATACTGTGTCTGAGGAAAGGGATACTTTGTCCCCGAAACGTCACTTTTTACAGTAAAAAGTTTACTTGATTGGAAAGACCAGTGAGTGCAAGTTTTTGTTTGCTGATATATATATATATATATATATATATACAAAATTTAAAATGTAATTGCTTATATGAAGCATGGATTTGTAAGAAAACTATTTTATTAAACACTTTAGTTGCAGACTGTGATGTACAGGGTTAACCAACTCTGCACCAATCACTTGTTTGGCACAGGAAGGGTTAACATACCCTATTTACCTTAACAATTTGTCACAGTCTAGCCACTCCAGGCAAGTCTGTGACTTAGTTCAGTGGGTGCAAGGGTTAACAAACACTCTCTAGTCTGCTCTAGACCTAGAAAAAAATGCCCAAAATTCCCTTTATCACACTTAACTATCTATATGCTTCCACCACCTAAGATTATTATATCGGGAATTTTAAGGAAAATCCAGACTAACTAACACAAGATCCCAAACAGAGTTTAGCAAAAATCAATCTAAAAAAACACTGCAATAGTATTATTACCAGTCTCTTTCAATAATGTGGTTCAAATGTTAGGCAAAGGCAAAACCTAATAAAGGAACATTTATTTTGAGAAAAAAATGAGTCATGGTGCATTTATATAAGAAAAGATATTAACAAATAAAATTACAAACAGTAAACAGTTATAAAAGAAAAGGAGAAAATATTTTCAGAATCTATAACTATACCCAAAGAAATATAACTTTCTGCTTCCAGGGAAATAGAATTGGAAGATGGTCAGACACTCTGTTAGGAACAGCTTCCCATGTAGAATTACATCTTTTGTGTAAATTTTCCACCCTATATACATGAAAATATAAACTCAGG
Organism: Bombina bombina; assembly: GCF_027579735.1. Classification (NCBI taxonomy): domain Eukaryota; kingdom Metazoa; phylum Chordata; class Amphibia; order Anura; family Bombinatoridae; genus Bombina; species Bombina bombina. Next base: position 1,251,408,941 of record NC_069500.1, read on the forward strand.
TTCCTAAGCCAGAATCTCTGGGTTGGAGGGGGGTAAGAGAGTTTACCCCTTGCTTTTACTTACATTCTAAGGTAGAGAAAATCCTGAATTAATTCCATTAGCATAACTTTTTCCCAGGCACACTACATTTACCTGTAAGCTAGTCCAATCGATTCTTTAGGCCGCAGGCAATATTTTAATACCAAATACCATCTATTTTCCACTCTTTTGATATAAGGCATTGTTACTTATAAAGTATCTTTCCTTACAAGGCTGATTGTCTTGTGAATAACCCTAAACCTGTGACACACTGTTATCAATTAACTATGACACGTTTTATGGCCTCATACCAGGCTCTAGAAAAAATGATTACTATATAAACAAAAGCATTTGTGTCTGTTTTCTTGCCATATATAGGTTTGAAAGAGAGTTGTAAATAGCAGAGTAATACAGCAAACAAGAAAAGACAGGAAAATTAGCTCCTGACATCCAAAACTCATGAGGTCTTCATGACTCAGACAATTAGACTAAACAGTAAAGCCTATGTTACAAGTGGAGTGCTAATGATAGTGCAGGCTGTGATATCAATATTGATGGACTGCACTAAAATTAGTGCGCAAATTGATATTACAAGTCCATGGTTAACCTGAATTACCAGAGAAGGTTTAGCTTAGCGAACATCACTTTAGCACACCCGTTACTTCCAATGGATAACCATGCTAAATATCATTCATAATACAAGTTGAAAGTTAAGCGCAAGCCAAAATAGCACTAAATAATTAGCGCAACCTCATACCTGAAGTAAAGTGTGAGGGTTAAAAAAAAGTTCCACAAAACACATGTAAAACCAATTAAAAGTGCAGAACACTGTTATATTCCACACTGTCATTGGCTGCACACTCTAGTGACCTATCGCGCAGCATTGGGCAGCAAATAAATAAATATATATCTATATGAAAATATACGTATATATATTTATGTGTTTATATGTGTATATAAAAATATTCATTTACATTGAGCTCAGTTACTGCTCATGAGCAATAAAAATTTATTGCTCCACTTGTAATCTAGGCCTATGTTGGTAGCCGAGGAAATGAACACCAGCTATGAATGCTGCCTTCGGCATATGTGCCATACGTTTGTTACCTGATCTATATTTAATTTGGGGTACATTTAATTTTGAATTTAATATCAAGAATTTCATTAAAGGGACAGTCAACACTAAAATTGTTACTGTTTAAAAAGATAGAGAATGAGGCCCATTTATTAAGCTCCGAATGGAGCTTGAGGGCCCGTGTTTCTGGCGAGCCTGCAGACTCGCCAGAAACAGCAGTTATAAAGCAGCGGTCTAAAGACCGCTGCTCCATAACCCTGTCCGCCTGCTCTAATGAGGCGGACAGGAATCGCCGGAATTCAACCCAATCGAGTATGATCGGGTTAATTGACACCCCCCTGCTGGTGATTGGCCACGAGTTTGCAGGGGGCGGCGTTGCACCAGCAGCTCTTGTGAGCTGCTGATGCAATGCTGAATACGGAAAGCGTATTGCTCTCCGCATTCAGCGATGTCTTCGGACCTGATCCGCACTGTCGGATCAGGTCCGACAGACATTTCATAAATAGGCCTCATTGCCTTTACTATCCATTGCCCAGCTTTGCACAACCAACATTATTATATTATCACATGCATTTATATTAGCTTTTCACAAAATGAGATTGCTAGTTCCTGTGGGCCATATATATAACATTGTGCTCACGCCCATGAAGTTGTGCACATCACAGCACTAATTGGTTAAGATGCAAATCAATAGATAATAAATAAAAAGTCCTGTGATCAGGGGACTGTCAGAAGAAGCTTAGATACAAGGTAATCACAGAGGTTAAAAGCATATTAATATAACAGTGTTAGTTATGCAAAACTGGGGAATGGGTAATAAAGGGATTATCTATCTTTTAAAACAATACAAATTCTGGTGTAGACTTTCCCATTAAGTGAAGACATAAATTATGGATTTTCCTGTGATTTGAATTTGAGCATGAACTTAAAGGGACACTGTACCCAAAAAAAATCTTTCGTGATTCAGATTGAGCATGAAATTTTAAGCAACTTTCTAATTTACTCCTATTATAAAATTTTCTTCATTCTCTTGGTATCTTTATTTGAAATGCAAGAATGTAAGTTTAGATGCCGGCCCATTTTTGGTGAACAACCTGGGTTGTCCTTGCTGATTGGTGGATAAATTCATCCACTAATAAAAAAGTGCTGTCCAGAGTACTGAAACCAAAAAAAAGCTTAGATGCCTTCTTTTTTAAATAATGATAGCAAGAGAACGAAGAAAAATTGATAATAGGAGTAAATTAGAAAGTTGCTTAAAATTGCATGCTCTTTCTGAATTACAAAAGAAAAAATTTGGGTACAGTGTCCCTTTAAAGGTTGCTAGAAATTTCCACCAGTCCTGGACTAGTAACATTTGCAGACGACTAGTAAGAAATTAGGTATATTTAATATTAAGTGGACTAGTAACTTTTTCACTTGTGACTAGTAACTTTTATTTTCCCCTGACAAGTAAACTAGTCTATAGTGCCATGTTTTAAGAATGCGTGAGTGTGTGTATATATACAGTAAACACACATACACACATATATATTGTTTACATACTGTATATATAGAATGGCAATAAAGTACAAATAGATTTAAGGATTTTGTAACATGTACCTTACAAGCCAATTTTACTCGTAATAAATAGCCTGAGAGAGGATAAATGTTGTGTGTTAATATTAATAAAGACTGGATTGTTTGCCAATAGCTTCAGTGTGAGGTTTATTTCCCATTACTGAGCCATCTGTGATACGTAATATGGACTTAAGTCACTTTTTCCACTTGAAATCTAGTGAGATAGTGTGTGTTATTCTACTTTTGGACATTATGCAAATTCCAAGCTTTTAACATCATTAAGGTATGTGCCAAGTGTATTATGAAACTGATTATTTTTACAATAGAGAAATTTTGCTTTTTGCCATTTTATTTTAGGATATGTTAATAACAAACCTAAGACATAAAACATTCATTCTTATCTTTTCAGATGCATTTTTTTTTATAGCTCAGGACATCTAGTTTAAGGGAAAAGCATCAAGGGCAGTTTAACAGAAATCCTAACATACATGATATGTGCTATTTTTTCTTTGTTCCAATTATTTATTGTATCTTTTATAGCTAAGTTAAAATGAATTTGCAGGTTTAAAGTCTTTAAAATGTTAAAGGGAGAGTCTAGTCAAAACTAAACTTTCATGATTCAGATAAGGCATGTCATTTTAAACAACTTTCCAATGTACTTTAATCATCAATTTTGCTTTGTTCTCTTGGTATTCTTAGTTGAAAGCTAAACCTAGGAGGGCCATATGCTAATTTCCTAGCCCTTGGAGGCTGCCTCTTATCTGAATGCATTTTGACATTTGTTCACAACTAGAGGGTGTTAGTTCATGTGTGCCATATAGATAACATTGTGCTCATGCCCGTGGAGTTACCTAGGCATCATCACCGATTGGCTAGAATGCAAGTCTGTCAATAGAACTGAGATAAGGAGGCAGTCTGCTTAGACTTAGATACAATTTAATCACAGAGGTAAAAAGTATATTAATATAATCGTGTTGGTTATGCAAAACTGGGGAATGGGTAATAAAGGGATTGTCTGTCTTTTTAAACAATAGAAATTATGGAGTAGACTGTCCCTTTAACCCATTAATGACCGAGGACGTGCAGGGTACGTCCTCAAAAAAAAGGCAGTTAACGCCTGAGGACGTACCCCGCACGTCCTTGGTGTGGAAAGCAGCTGGAAGCGATCCTGCTCGCTTCCAGCTGCTTTCCGGTTATTGCAGTGATGCCTCGATATGGAGGCATCCTGCAATAACCTTACATAGCCATCCGATGCAGAGAGAGCCACTCTGTGGCCCTCTCTGCACCGGACATCGATGGCCGGTATCGTTGGTGGGTGGGAGCCGACTTGGGAGGCGGGTGGGCGGCCATCGGTGTGCCCTGTGAGCTCAAGGGGGGCGGGATTGGAGGTGGGACCGTTAGGGGGCGCGCGCGCCTGCACGGAGGTTGGCGGGCGCGTGCACGGGGCGGGAGCGGGTGGGAACCGCTACACTATGGAAAATATTTTTAGGAAAAAATGCCCAAATCTTGTTTGTGCAAAAGCACAAAAGAGATCGTGGAGGGGTGGGGGGTTGGTTTTGTGTGGGGGGAAGCTACACTACAGAAAATAAAAAAAAACATGTTTTCTTCTAAACTGGGTACTGGCAGACCGCTGCCAGTACCCAAGATGGCGCAGATTAAGTTAGAGTGGGAGGGTTATAGAGCTGTTTGGGGGGGATCAGTGAGGTTGGGGGCTAAGGGGGGGATAGTACACAGCAGCATATGTAAATATGCTTTTTAAAAAAACACAAAAAAACCCAAATATAGCTTTTATTTTAGTACTGGCAGACTTACCTGCCAGTACTTAAGATGGCGGGGACAATTGTGGGGTGGGGGAGGGAAGAGAGCTGTTTGGGAGGGATCAGGGGGTCTGATGTTTCAGGTGGGAGGCTGAGCTCTACACTAAATGTGATATTAACCCTGCAAGCTCCCTACAAGCTACCTAATTAACCCCTTCACTGCTCGCCATAATACACGTGTGATGCGCAGCGGCATTTAGCGGCCTTCTAAATACCAAAAAGCAATGCCAAAGCCATATATGTCTGCTATTTCTGAACAAAGGGGATCCCAGAGAAGCATTTACAACCATTTGTGCCATAACTGCACAAGCTGTTTGTAAATGATTTCAGTGAGAAACCTAAAGTTTGTGAAAAAATTTGTGAAAAAGTGAACGATTTTTTGTATTTAATCGCATTTGGAGGTGAAATGGTGGCATGAAATATACCAAAATGGGCCTAGATCAATACTTGGGGTTGTCTACTACACTACACTAAAGCTAAAATTACCCCAAAAAGCTCTTTACATGCTCCCTAATTAACCCCTTCACTGCTGGGCATAATACACGTGTGGTGCGCAGTGGCATTTAGTGCATTCTAATTACCAAAAAGCAATGCCAAAGCCATATATGTTTGCTATTTTTTTAAAAAGGGGATCCCAGAGAAGAATTTACAACCATTTGTGCCATAATTGCACAAGCTGTTTGTAAATAATTTCAGTGAGAAACCTAAAGTTTGTGAAAAAATTTGTGAAAAAGTGAACGATTTTTTGTATTTAATCGCATTTGGCGGTGAAATGGTGGCATGAAATATACCAAAATGGGGCTAGATCAATACTTTGGGTTGTCTACTAAAAAAAAATATATACATGTCAATGGATATTCAGAGATTCCTGAAAGATATCAGGGTTCTAATGTAACTAGCGCTAATTTTGAAAAAAAAAAATAGCGCTAATTTTGAAAAAAAAAAATGGTTTGGAAATAGCAAAGTGCTATTTGTATTTATGGCCTTATAACTTGCAAAAAAAGCAAAGAACATGTAAACATTGGGTATTTCTAAACTCAGGACAAAATTTAGAAACTATTTAGCATGGGTGTTTTTTGGTGGTTGTAGATGTGTAACAGTTTTTGGGGGTCAAAGTTAGAAAAAGTGTATTTTTTTTCAATTTTTCCTCATATTTTATAATTTTTTTATAGTAAATTATAAGATATGATGAAAATAATGGTATCTTTAGAAAGTCCATTTAATGGCGAAAAAACTGTATATAATATGTGTGGGTACAGTAAATGAGTAAGAGGAAAATTACAGCTAAACACAAACACCGCAAAAATGTAAAAATAGCCTTGGTCCCAAACAGACAGAAAATGGAAAAGTGCTGTGGTCATTAAGGGGTTAAGGTCCAAACAGATTTTACTACAAGCTGTAACACACAATGCGTAGTATTAGGAGGTCTTTTTATACTAAGGTTCCATTTATGAAAATGTGAGTGGACAATGTTCTCAGGCACTTAAACTGTTTGTTCAAGGTTATGGCCTCTGAAGCAATTTCTGCTGACCACATTTAACATTGCACAAGAATTTTCTGGTGAACGGTGACCTGTCTGCTTACGGTCATGGCCTCCGAAACAGTTTCTGCTGACCAAATTTTTCTGCAACTCAGTACCTGCACTTGCCCAGCTATTTGCACTAAAGCAGGGCTTTTAGTCTGGTATGTTTTCAATCTGCAACCCCGGAAATTGCAGAAAGGTTAAGACCACTGATTCTAAACATGCAGTTGCAGGATTGCATGAGTGATCCTGCAATGCAGAGGCTCCAAACTTGCGTCTACAGCTTTTTAAATGGTGGTAAAGCCTGCTTTATTTAGACTTCTTATGGGTGTGATCTGTAGAACTGACAAAACTTGAAACCAAGCAGTATAGTGGTAGACCAAAGGCAGAGTAAAATACATTTTGTTTTGAATACTATTTTGGGCACCATGCCTTAAACTCACCACCCCAATGGTTAGATGAGGCATCACAGCATATGGTTAGGGCTTTACACAGTTTATTACGGGACACTAAGGGAGGCAATACATTTTTGTCTACATAATTATTCTGATTTCCCTTTTCAGGAATATTTTCTAGAAGTGCTTTCCTTTCTTCTCAACCATAATTTATTTTTTTGGGGGGGTTATTATCTCCAGATATGTAGGACAGCCACAGGGGCCAAGTTTGCCCCCTCCTATGCCAGTCTCTTAATGGGTTGGTGGGAGCTGCCCCACAACTTTGGAGACTTGAACCCTTTTAGGGTGTATATTCAGTATTAGAAATGCTACATTGATGATTTGCTGTTTATCTGGTTGGGTACTCAACAACAAGCTATGGATTTGTGCATTGGCACAATCAAAATGATATGAGTTTACCCTTTTTTATATATAACTTTATTGAGGTATTAAAAGAAACATTGCAAATGCACAAAGAGGCAGAATACAATACATGGGTATACATCACCTCGGTTTTTACTTTTTTCTTCTAGTTAAGAAATGCATATCCTCAATCAAGTAAGAGCCACTTATGGACTTATGAATACAATTAAACACCTTATTGTGGGGGATTTTGTTCAAATTGCACAGGCCACTTTTGGACCACTCAAAATATGTGAAAATTATTGCATATGTTACTGTAGTAAATAGCACACTTATAATTGAATATATATATATATATATATATATATATATATATATATATATATATATATATATATATATATATATATATAGCTTTGTATAGATCTATAGATCTATGTAAGCATAAAGTAATAATAGGTCCCCTTCAATATGGTAAAATATGAGGTAATCCCCCCCCCCCCAAGTAATAGACAGAGGCCAAAAAAGCTAGATCTTTATATCGGTATGTAATTAGTAAGTTACATTAATCACGGTTGTTGCGAGAGAAACCGCTCTATATGTATCTGGGGAGAATCAAACAAACACCCAGATACTATTAGGTTAATGAATGAATGGGGGGCTAACCGGGCGGCAAATTGGAGTATGCTCTAGTCAGACTTTAAGTGGTTTTAAACAAAAATCCTTCTCTGGCAGTAAAATGAGTGGTCATACTTTGAGCATATAGGGTATGCAACCCCTAAAATATGCCCACCATAATGGAGTAAAAGCACGCTCCAGAGAAAAGGGCTAATTTTAGAACATATAAATTGTAAGTATGTAATAAAAGGGTATGAATAAATTATAAGGAATATAACGGGCTACTACTGAGCCTATCTAAACACACCTTTCAAATATCATATAGCACAACTGTCCACAATGAGTTGGAATCCTAACTTTTTAACAGTTAGATTTTTTTATTATTTTTTTTTATATTAAACAACCTTGCCGTGAGGGCATGGGCCCTATACCCCACGACAAAGAAAAATGTGTTACTAGGTATATGGCTCATATTAGTAAATACAATAACTCAGTATCCTCAAAAGTTTCGCTCATAAGGTCATCAGAAGCTTCTAAAAGAAATTTGTGAATAACACTCTGATGAATAACATGTTATCTCACATTACACATAGCATGTTGAATTTGCACCAGCTGCAGGGATCTGAGTGTTACAAGGGAAAAAAATATTAACTAAATTCACATCATTGGTAACACCAGAGTGGACAAACATAGGAGAAAAACAAACTAACATAACAAGGTAGATAGGAATGTGTTTGCCCACAGCATACTACAGGGAGTAGTTAGTGGAGTAAATCTAATAGTGTTCTTATTATTATAACCAGACTGCTTTCCATGGAAAATATTAAGGTGTTCAGATTAGGGCTGAGAGGAGAGAAGTTTAAGTCACTTAACCCACTCCAGTGCGGTCATACCAAACAGATCTCCAATGCCAGATAGCTTGCAGACAGCACAGTTCCAGGCCAAATAGGGATACTTTAAATAGGAGCCAGGTGACTTCAGGAGAAAATTGTAGGGGTTTCACCGGCATAAGACCCTACTTTAGGAAGGGATGCCATGGAAGATGGTTAGATGGGGTTTCCTCAAATTCCCCTCCAGAGGCTGCCACGCTGGGTAGGGATCACTCCAAGGCTGATAAGGTAACATCATGCTCTTCCAAATAGGGTGTAATTTTTATCTTCATAATGGTTGCAGACCCATCTGTATAACGCTCCGGTGGAGCTGTGCTCACGTGGGGATAGTAGACAACCGGCAGAGCCGCGGCCCCTCTAGATGGCTTCCACTCCAGACAATCAGTCACAACCGTTGGGCGAGAAGCTGGCACTATAGGTTCTGCCACCTTAAAGGAATTTTCCTTGTGCTAGAGTCTATTTGTCTGCCCTTGTGTAGTGCTCAGTAGTGCCTCGCTGCAAACAGCCGCAGATGGTCCGTCGAAGTCAAAACACTGGTCTATCAGTAAGTGGAGTTTCTTAAAGTGATCCTCAAATAGGATAAGATTTGCAGTCTCTTTTAGAATCAAATCCATTATCTCTGATCAGGCTTTAACAGGATTGCCGATCTAGGCCTCTGCCCCATTCTCTAACGGCTCAGTCCAGAGCTTCAATTAAGGTTATCGCCTCAATATTGGTGTCAAACAGCACATTGAGATCTCCTTTTTGTACAACGCTATCAGCCAAGCTTGGATGATGGTCAAATTTTAAAATAATCTATGACTTGGCTGTGTTATGTTCGGAGCTACTAGTTTTTGCATCTTAACATGGATGCCGCCCGTCCATGCCCCCCATGAGTTTACCTTTGATTTTCAGATTAACTTAATTAATGTCACACTGAATCGACAACAGATTGAAATTATCACCACAAGAGTGTGCCACAAACCTATCTCTGGCAACTCCCTGTTGCACGCTGGGAGTTGTCACCCACAACATATGCCTTATGCAGTTGGAAAAGGCCAGTTCACACACCTGAGACACAATTGTTCAGATAACGGTGATTATCAGAGGGAGGCCAATAATTTAACTAAATGCCTGATAAAAAGAGGGTACTCTAAACAGGTAATTAAAAGGTTAGGGAGGAAGTTGATAATAAAAAGACAGAAATAGCCTCATGGCAGACACTGTCCATAAATGGCTCATGTTTGAACGTGTCACAGTTGTGACTGATTTCAGTGCCCAATATCCTGAGACAGAACTTCGACAGGCACTGATAGAGATGGGTAAAGCAGGTCCAGTCACAAAGATAAAAATAAAAGTAAAATGTATTAATTCTTGTTGGCCAAGGTACAATCAGTCTGATTCTAAGCATACATTTCCCAATGTTAGTTGATGATGACATATTAGTGGATGTAGTTACTAAAGGTTTCAGGTGCTCCTATAGACGGAATAAAAACTATTGGAAATGTGATATGCCCTTCACAGATTAAGGAGCCAGTAAGAGTTCTTGGCTGACTTACAGGGGTACTGTATGTTCAAGTGTGGTCACAATTATTGCAGGCCTTGTGACTAGGTTAAAGTCACAGATTCCTTTACCTCTGCAGTTACGCATGAAACCTTTCAAATCTCCAGTTGTCTTAATTGCACTTGTACTTGTGTCATCTATATTATTACATGTGAAGAGTGAAATGTACAGTACCGTGGGTCTCACTACCCGAGATGTTTGTTCTAGAATTAGGGCACATCTATCCATCATAAATATTGGTAAGTCCACTACTCCTCTAGTGCAGAATTTTGCAGGTCTCCACAATAAAAGGTTGAGCACTTTTTAGCTGATGTGCTATTGAAAGGATCTTACAACCATGAAGATGTGGTGATAGAATTAAAGGGATATGAAACCCAAAATGTTTCTTTCATGATTCAGATACAGCATGCAAATTTAAACAACTTTCTAATTTACTTATTTTATTCATTTTTCTTTGTTCGCTTGGTATCTTTTGTTGAAAAACAGGGACGTCTGCTTAGGAACCTGCCTTTTTCTGGAGCACTATTTGGCAGCAGTTTTAAAAGAATGGTATCCATTTGCAAGAGCACTAGATGGCAGCAATATTTCCTGCCATGTATGGCTTTAGATGCCTACCTTGGTATCTCTTCCTATACCATGGGAACGAAGCAAATTTGATAAAAGAAGTAAATTGGAAACTTTTTTTAAATGGTATGCTCTGCTGGAATCACAAAAGAACAGTTTTGAGTTGGATATACCTTTAAGCTTTTAAACAGGCAAGAGATGGTTTGGATTTTTAAATTAAGAACTAGGATGCCATTAGGCTTAACTTCAGAATATGACTTTGTAAATTATTGGGAGTGAATATAACCCAGCTTGAAGCGTAAAACGTTTACCTTGTTTTTCAAATTCATTGCAATGTTGTTTTTGCTTCTTGTTCATCATTATTGCTTTTTCATGTATATACAGTTACTTGTAATTTATGTATTTTAATTGGAATTATTAAGCTTTATAATATGTAAACTATTCAGGTTTGTCTTTAAAAGTGTAAGAATTTATGTCATACCACTTTAATATTTTCAGGGCGTTCGCACTATGGGCTAGGTAAAGAGTGGTGAGCTAATGTTTGCACGTGAGCGATATCGTGTTTTATTGGCAGTTTGCACGCAAGTTAAATTCCACCCCATATTACAAGTTGAAAGTAAATGTAAATCGTGATTTACGCTAGACTGATTACTGCGACTTCAGAGCTCTGGTTACGAATATATCTTTAAAAGTACAGTTGCACTCATAATAACACTATCTAATAAAAATGATTTTAAAAAATTGCAATAAAAAGTTATAAGGGCTCAAAGATAAAGACTTGTACATAAAGATCCATAGGAACACATGTATAAATATATGTACAGTATGTATATAACTATATATGCAGGTTTTTATATATATATATATTTATGTATTTATATGTGTATATATACTGTATGTATTTCCAGACATATATACACATATAAATACAGATATACTGTACACATGTATAGAAATAATACATATATCTTATTGCAATCCTGCTTTCGTGTTTGCGCAATTTGATGGCTGTTATTTTATTTTTTTTAAACGATGCTCTATTAAAGTCTATGGGGGAATACAATCCTGCGTTTGCAACTTCGCAAAGTCTTTTTTTCTGTGTGAGGATGCGACTGCTAGAGAGCAAAGGTTTTAATTGCGACCTGTAATACGTGTACAATTGGGCGCAAAATGGTAAAAAAAAGGTTGAGCACAAATAAAGCACTTGCGGGTGCGCAAATTTGCGATCCACTCATAATCTAGTCCTATGTGTTGTAATATCCTATTTGCTTCTAAAGTTGTATTTAAAAAAAAGGTTGCATATCTGTGAGAGGGCTATGACTACAGCTTTTGCCAAAACGTGTAAGGCTGCCTAAGGGGTCGATTTATCAAAGGCTTTCACCAGCCTTTGAGCCCCTACGGCTGCAGGTTCTCACAAGAGAACCTGCTCGCCATATTTAACAATCAGCGGTCATCAGACTGCTGCTTTCCTAACCTTTCGCCACCTCTAAGGTGGCAAACATAAATCTCTGTGGTCCAGTCCGACCAGGGAGATTGACAGCTCTTGCCAGCTCGTGATTGACTGTGTGCGGGCAGGGGGCGGGATTGCACGCAAGCGCAAAATAGTACTCGTGTGAAATGATAAATTCCTCTTGGGAAATTCGCCGCACCAGAGGCGAGCGGCGACGGACAGGGGCACGTATATCTTTATTATAAAGATTTTATAACAAAACTGCTAAGCAAAATATTCGTATTAACATAATCCCGGGCATAGGTAATAAATCATATTCTTCAAGCAACAGAAACAAAAAAAAACTTAATTGAATGATTTATCTTTTCATATAAAGGGACACTTCAGGATATTTTTATCATAGTAGATTCCTATCTATCCCATAAGATAGATAGGAAGCATATTGTTCTAATTATTATTAATAACGATTATGGAAACATTACATCTATGATCCACCATAAAGATACAGACACCAATACGTTTATTGCTTTGGAATAGCTAGCATTGAATCAATGATTTTCAATGGGTACATTTTACATATATAGAGGAATTTCAGTACTCTGTATAAGTATGTCATAGCTTTAGTGCAAAATGCTGTCCCAATATGTGTTTGGAAAAAAAATTACATTTGGATTGTGGCCAAACTTTAACTGGCAAAACTGAAGAGGCAAAAAGGGTTTATAAGATGTAATACCAATTACAAAGTCAAATAAAAGGAAACCATGTTTAATCAGTATTGAACCAAAATATAGTCAGTGGCCCTAATGACTGAAGGTGCTGCAATGTGGCAATGTATTCAAAAGGAATCTGAGGTGATGTTGTGACTTACACAATCAGGGATAGACACGGACCAAGACTGTGGCGGACATTTTCCAAAGTACAGACCTTAGTGAAGGACACCAAGGTACATTTCAAATTAAAAACATCAAAAACACTCTCTTTACCGAGAGGGTAGTGGATGCATGGAGGAATAGCCATCCAGCAGAAGTGGTAGAGACAGTGAAGGAGTTTAAAAATGCATGGGATAGGCATAATGCTATGCTAGGTATAAGATAAGGCCAGGAAATAATAAAAGTATTCAGAAAATTGGGCAGACTAGATGGGCCGAATGGTTCTTATCTGGTAACACATTCTAAGTTTCTAAAAGTCAGGATAGCGGCACTTTGCTGTTAAATGGGCTGCTTGTTGGTTGCCCCAGGTCTAGTTCCACAAGTACAAATGAGTTAACTAATCAAACAAGTTTAAGATAATATTTATATAAAAACTGCTTGTGGTATACTAGTATAAAATGTTTTCAAAATTCTAACCTTTCTTTTTTTGTTGTTGTTGTATTGAGAGTCTGCAACTCCTAACCAAATGCCCCCACATTGATGATAATCACATGATCATCATGGTTGGTTACCTATTTGGTTAGGTAAGGTTTATCAGAGTAGGCGGCGGTCTTCTATACACAGACACCAACACCACGCTGCCACACAGATCAAGGAATCGGGGTGGGTCACGGCTCACGGGTGGTTGACACAGGCTGCACTGCAGGCAGCTTGCTTCTTTCCTCTCTCTCACTCACTTTCCCACTACTAGGCGGCGTCCTGTGGGTGCGGCCCTCAACCCCGCAAAACGTGGTGCCGCCTGCTTCAAGGAGGAGTCCGGACCAGCATTCATCAGTCCTACTCCTCCCTCCCCACCGCAAAATGGGTGTACGGACACCTTGCCTATCCCTGCACACAATCGTCACATTACGTTCCTAATTAAAAAAAAAAGACCCAACAACAGTAATGGGATGTAAAGGCCGCAACCCACTTTATTAATCATCTTTAATAAGATAAATAACCATAACATTAAAACATTTACCAATTTTCAGAATAACCAGAGGTGCAGCCTCTCAAATTAGCCTTATGTGCCTTCCACTGGCTACAGCCAGGCACGCCCCCAAATTAATCACCTCTCTGCCTTACAAGGGGAGGTACCTCTTTTTATAAATTTTAGTCTCATAAGGCCAGCACCCCGCTACAACTGTGACAGCCTTAACCTAAGGAAGGAGTTTAGCTTTCCCGCTTTTAGAAAACTGGGAACATCCGCTACCACCTACTACTTATAGCCTCTGCCCAAACACCTTCCCCCCCTGACCTCAGAATTACTTTAACTAACTGCATGGCCTCTGCTGTGGCCACAAACTCCCCCAGTCCATTCTCTCCTTATGGGGATTTCTTACATTAATGGGGTGTAAAGGGTGCAACCCGCTTTATTAACATCCTCAAAATAAATAAATAACCATAACATTAAAACATATACCAATTTTCAGAATAACTAAAGGTTAGCAAATTTGATGATTAAAGTTAATTGGAAAGTTGTTTAAAAAGTTTAATTTTGACTAGACTGTCCCTCTAACTTTTATCTGTGCATACTGGTTCCTATGCAAAGAAAAGGACTCTCATTCACATCAGGTGATCATTATTACCACAGTGACCACCTGGCTATTAACCCCTTAAGGGTACGTCTCTGGTCTTTCTATGGGGATTGCATTTTTAATAGCACGGTCTCGCCACCAGGGTCAAGACCGTGCTATTTCCGGTGGCCAGCAGGTAGGAGGGAGGGTATAATAGTGCAGCCCTGCGCTATTATAATCTAGAAAACCCTTAACGACATGTGGCGCACAGGGTAAGTCGTGGTCATTAAGGGGCAAAACTTATATAGGGACTTTATTTTAAAGAATGGTCTCAAGGCTTTGAAACAAGGGGTCTTGGGGGTATCTGGGCCTTTTTAATGGTCTGTTATAAGGGTATATATGTGTAAAGTGTATTAAAACATTTTTATTTATTTTTATGTCATTAAACTTTGACCCCCACTACACACATTGATTGAAACAGCAGGCATTTATCTTTCAAACATTGTGGGTTTCCAGACCTTAAGGGAGCTCAGATCAAGGGGTGTAGTTTTCAACACCCCACACTCCCTTCAGCCCGTGGTCTTTCCTGGCAATCCTTGTTTCCAGGCCTTGGTGACATTACCACACACATGCACGGTGACGTCTCTAGCATCTCTGTATTCCCCGAGCAATGCCAGAGCTCTAGACCACCAGGTATGTGGGGTGTGTGCGGGGGTGCAATGAGCTCTGAAACACCCCCCGATGATGACGTATGGTCATGCTAGATACATTGCCTAGATGACAACTATGGATCCTCATTTGCACTTAAGGGGTTAAAGATGGCAAAATTATCATAACATATATACTGTGAAACAGAATGATACAATAATAAAACTAAATAAAATACAAGGTTCAAAAAGTTGGTTTACAGCTACATACAATATGTATTCTCAAAAAGAAACTTTACAGTTGGAAAATAACATCTGAGATCCACTAGTGGTCGCCCCCAGAGTGTGATTATTGTTTGGAACAAATAATTGTTCAGGCTTCATTTTCCTGGAATTATCTTATTCTGACTATTAGCTGATTCTGAGAATCTGGCAGATGTGTGGCCTTAGCAAACCTTTCCTGCTTGCCCAGTAGTTGTGAGGTTGTGTAAAACAGCCGAAGATTTTTTATTTTGCGTCTCCTAATTTCTTGGTACAAGACATTGTCATTAAGACCATTACTAGACATTGCTCCTCGTACCAAATGGTTGAAAACGATGTAAAATACTTGTCACATGATTTCCCTTTGATGCTAACTTTTTGTCAGAAAGTTATTTTTTATATACTCATCTGAATATTTTCCTTTTTTGTTCATCTCTTGGCTGATGTCATTGCACTCTGTTGTCCTTTTTTTCCATTTTCAGGAAATGGTATTGATGGACACTGGGCAGGGAAGATGAAAACTGGATGCTAACATGTGCATTTACATAAAACAAAAATGTTTCTTTCAATACTCAGAGTATACAATTTCTAACAACTTTCCAATTTACTTATTTTATCAAATTTGCTTTATTCTGTTGGAAATCCTTTGTTGAAGGAGCAGCAATGCACTATTGGGAGCTAGCTGAGCACATCAGGTGAGCCAATCACAAGAGGCTTATATGTGCAGTCACCAATCAGCATCTAGCTTTCAGTAGTGTATTGCTGCTCCTGAGCCTACCTAGGTATCCTTTACATAAAAGTTACTAAGAGTACAAAGCAAATTAAATAATAGAATTAAATTGGAAAGTTATTGAAAATGACATTCTCTCAGCCGTGAAAGAAAAATGTTGGGTTTAATGTCCCTTATGATTTATTTTTAACCTCTCCCCAATAGTCAGATTGTGTCCCCTATTTTGGAACAGTTTTTTTTATTTTTTGAAAGACCAAAGGAGGTAGCAAATACCAATAGGAGATTTTTTTATTTTAAAAATGGATTTACAAAAATTGGAGGAGTGGGCTGGTAAATGGCAAATGAGATTTTATATTAGTAAATGTAAGGTTCTACATTTTGGATGGAAAAATATGCAGGTTTCCTATTATTTAAATGGGACTAGACTTAGTAAAAGAGAGGAGGAAAATGAATAAGTCATTCTTATAGATAACAAGGTGCAAATAAATGTGCAATGCAAGGCAGCGGCTTCTAAGGCTAAAAATATACTAGCATGTATTTAAAGAGGCATATATGCAAGGGAAGAAAGCATGATTCAGTTATTTGTGACATGAGGTCACAATTTAAAGGGATATTAAACAGTATGAGATTGTAATACAAAATGTTTAATTATGTGTAATAAAAAATAATAATATACTTTCATTATTATTTTGCCCCCTTTTCCTGTAATTTAACTCTGAAAATGTATGTGTTTTTTTTTAATTCCACTGAGTTTCTTTAATGTAATGGACGCTGCCATGACTAAACTTAGAGGGACACTCAAGTCTAAACAAACTTTTTCAGAAAGATAATGTAGTTTTAAGACACTTTCCAATTTACTTCCATTATGAAATTAAATATTTATATTCACACTTTTTGAGGAACAAGATCCTACTGAGCATGTGCACAAGCTTACAGGGTCTACGTGTACTACTAGTCTGTGATTGGCTGATGTCTCTTACATGATACAAGGGGCTGAAAATGAATTTGTCAGAAAAAAATACTGCTTATTTGAAATCCAGAGTAGGTGCTAAATCAGTCTTTTTATTATGTACTAAGCTTATCTTATTGTCCTGCTGCAAACAATTAGGAACAGATATAAAACAGGCAATAGAACAGATTAATACAAACAAGGTTGTGTGGGATTCCACATAGCCTTATTTACACAAACTCTATTTATTGCCTGATTTATACGTTTCCCTAATTGTTCCCTACAGAAGACAGAGATAAATAGAAAAATATTTCAAACATGGCAGCACCCATTATGTTATAGGGGACGATTTATTAAGAGTCGGACGGACGTGATCCGCTGTAGCTGAATGCCGACAGCATATGCTGTCGGCATTTAACATTGCACAAGCAGTTAGCAGGGGGTGTCAATCAGCCCGATCATATGTGATCGGGCTGATTGCTGTATGCCGCCTCAGAGGTGGCGTATGAGTTAAGGAGCAGAAGTCTTAAGTCTTGCGCGAAAAAGATGTATCTGGCCCAATTCGGCCCCATAGACTCTAAAGCAGGGTTGTTCAAACCACGGTTGCGACCCACGGGTTGGGACCCATTACTGGGTCGCAACACCATGTTTACTGGGTCGCGACTTGTATGTGTGTTTATTGTAGGATAGCGTATGTACTATATAAGAGTGTGTGGTGTGTGTGTTTTGTATGAGAGTTTGTGTTGTATGAGTGTGTGTGTGTGTGTTGTATGAGAGTGTGTGTGTGTGTTGTATGAGAGTGTGTGTGTGTGTTGTATGAGTGTATGTGTGTTGTATGAGAGTGTGTGTGTTGTATGAGTGTGTGTGTGTTGTATGAGAGTGTGTGTGTGTGTTGTATGAGTGTGTGTGTGTGTGTGTTGTATGAGAGTGTGTGTGTGTGTTGTATGAGAGTGTGTGTGTGTTGTATGAGAGTGTGTGTGTGTTGTATAAGAGTGTGGGTGTGTTGTATGAGTGTGTGTTGTATGAGTGTGTATGTTGTATGAGAGTGTGTGTGTTGTATGAGTGTGTATGTTGTATGAGTGTGTATGTTGTATGAGAGTGTGTGTGTGTTGTATGAGTGTGTATGTTGTATGAGAGTGTGTGTGTGTGTGTGTGTGTTGTATGAGAGTGTGTGTGTGTGTTGTATGAGTGTGTGTGTGTTGTATGAGAATGTGTGTGTGTGTGTTGTATGAGAATGTGTGTGTTGTATGAGAGTGTGTGTGTTATTACCTTTTACAACACTTTCAAGTTTGACTAAAATCAGAAATAGTACGCACACATTTTAGTCACTTTGCCAAAAATTGCAGATATCTTGTATATTACTTAAGAAATTTTCAGACAAAGCATAAGAATAGGGTCATAAACTTATATGGTATTATTGCACAGTCTTGAGAAAAAAAGTTTGAAGAACCCTAATCTAGAGTACGTTATAGAAACTAAACTTTTAGTTTAGCGATGCAGGGCTAATCATGTCCGCCCTGCATCGCTAAATGCCGACAGCGAAAATTGCTCAAACATTTCACAAGAAATGCTTGTGCAATGTTGCCCCTGCACATTCGTGGCCAATCGGACGCTAGCAGTGGGTGTCAATCATAGTATTGATCGGGATGATTGCAGTCCGTCCTAAAAGGTGGCGGACTAGTTAAGGAGCAGCGGTCTTAAGACGTTGAGCCGGAAGGTTCGCACGGAATAAGCAGAATCCGCTGCTTGGTAAATATACCCCTTAGACTTAACATCATCAATATTTAAACAACTAATATAATGGTAAAAAGAAATACAACTATATTATTACAAGGTTAACCTTTACTTTGAATACATCATTATGTGTGGCATGTATTTACTGTTTAATATCCCTTTAAAAGGGACAGTCTACAATAGAATTGTAATTGTTTTAAAAGATAGATAATTCCTTTATTACCCATTCCCTAGTTTTGCATAACCAACACAGTTATATTAATACACTTTTTACCTCTGTGATTACCTTGTATCTAAGAACCTTCTTCCAGCCCCCTGATCACATGACTGTGACTGTTTATTATCTACTAGTCCTAAAGCCCGTGTACATGGGCCATTTTTTTGCAGTACAGTGGTTCCACCCCTTGCTCTCTCCCCTCTCTCTCTTGCTCTCTCCCCTCTCTCTCTTGCTCTCTCCCCCCCCCTCTCTTGCTCTTTCTCCCCCCCCTTTCTTTTGCTCTCTCTCTCCCCCCTTTCTTTTGCTCTCTCTTTCTCTCCCCCTTTCTTTTGCTCTCTCCCCCCTTTCTTTTGCTCTCTCCCCCCTTTCTTTTGCTCTCTCTCTCTCCCCCCTTTATTTTGCTCTCTCTCCCCTTTCTTTTGCTCTCGCTCTTTCCCCTTTATTTTGCTCTCGCTCTCTCCCCTTTATTTTGCTCTCTCTCTCCCCCCTTTCTTTTGCTCTCTCTCTCTACTTTCTTTTGCTGTCTTCCTCCCCTATATTTTGCTGTCTCCCTCCCTTCTCTTTTGCTCTCCCTCCCCCCTCTCTTTTGCCGTCTCCCCCCCCTTTCTTTTGCTCTCTCTCTCCCCCCTTTCTTTTGCTCTCTCTTTCTCCCCCTTTCTTTTGTTCTCTTTCTCTCCCCCCTTTCTTTTGCTCACTCTCTCTCCCCCCTTTCTTTTGCTCTCTCTCTCTCCCCCCTTTCTTTTGCTCTCTCTCTCTCCCCTTTCTTTTGCTCTCACTCTTTCCCCTTTATTTTGCTCTCGCTCTCTCCCCTTTATTTTGCTCTCTCTCTCCCCCCTTTCTTTTGCTCTCTCTCTCTCTCTACTTTCTTTTGCTTTCTCCCTCCCCTATATTTTGCTGTCTCCCTCCCCTCTCTTTTGCTCTCCCTCCCCCCTCTCTTTTGCCGTCTCCCTCCCCCTCTCTTTTGCAGTCTCCCTCCCCCCTCTCTTTTGCCGTCTCTCTCCCCCCCCTCCGCTTTTGCCGTCTCCCTCCCCCCCCTCTCTTTTGCTGTCTCCCTCCCCCCTCTCTTTTGCTCTCCCCCCCTCTTTTGAGCTATCTCTCCCCCCTCCCCCTCCTCTTTTGAGCTATCTCTCCCCCCTCCCCCTTCTCTTTTGAGCTATCTCTCCCCCTCCTCTTTTGAGCTATCTCTCCCCCTCTCCCCCTCCTTTTCTGAGCTATCTCTCCCCCTCTCCCCCTCCTCTTTTGAGCTATCTCTCCCCCTCCCCCCTCCTCTTCTGAGCTATCTCTCCCCCTCCTCTTTTGAACTATCTCTCCCCCTCCTCTTTTGAGCTATCTCTCCCCCCTCCTCTTTTGAGCTCTCTCTCCCCCCTCTCCCCTCCTCTTTTGAGCTCTCTCTCCCCCCTCCCCCTCCTCTTTTGAGCCATCTCTCCCCCTCCTCTTTTGAGCTCTCTCTCCCCCTCCTCTTTTGAGCTATCCCTCCCCCTTTGAGCTATCTCTCCCCCCTCCCTCTCCTCTTTTGAGCTATCCCTCCCCCTTTGAGCTATCTCTCCCCCTCCCCCTTTGAGCTATCTCTCCCCCCTACCCTCCTCTTTTGAGCTATCTCTCCCCCCTCCCCCTTTGAGCTATCTCTCCCCCATCCCCCTCCTCTTTTGAGCAATCTCTCCCCCTTCCCCCCTCCTCTTTTGAGCTATCTCTCTCCCCTTCCCCCCTCCTCTTTTGAGCTATCTCTCCCCCCTTCCCCCCTCCTCTTTTGAGCTATCTCTCCCCCCTTCCCCCTCCTCTTTTGAGCCATCTCTCCTGTACACACGGCCCCGCCCGGCCCCTGACACGCCTCGCCCCGCTCCCGACATGCCCGCCCCCGCCCCCGACGTGCCCACATCATCCCCGGCAAACCCTGTTCTCAGTGGACACAGTTGATGCAGAGAGATGCTTCTAACTGATCCTCACGCACCACTGTAAGGGTCCAGGTCTTGTGCCAGCTGTTAATATAACTCACGTGCTGCTGCCTAAACTACGGAGCCACATGTGAATGTAAGCTGATCTTCACACGCCACTAACTATGCTACTAAGCTGATCCTCACTACTGGCGTGCAGGATCAGCTTACATTCACATCTGGCTCTGTAGTTTAGGCAGCAGCACGTGAGTTATATTGACAGCTGGCACCAGACCTGGACCCTTACAGTGGTGCGTGAGTAGTTTGTGGTGCGTGAGGATCAGTTAGAAGCATCTCTCTGCATCAACTGTGTCCACCGCGAGGACAGGGTTTGCCACGCGCCACTGCCAGGGTCCAGGTCTGGTGCCAGCTGTCAATCTAAGGCCAGGTGTGTTTGTCCTACTGCGCATGACAGCTTCGGACAAACACACTTGGCCTTTTATAATATAAGATTGTCTTGCAGTTAGCATTGTGTTGTGCTAAATCTTAAATAACTTTCTGTGCCTGAAAACAGTGTTAGCTATATGG
Source organism: Bombina bombina (assembly GCF_027579735.1). Taxonomy (NCBI): domain Eukaryota; kingdom Metazoa; phylum Chordata; class Amphibia; order Anura; family Bombinatoridae; genus Bombina; species Bombina bombina. The sequence continues at coordinate 1,251,430,214 of NC_069500.1, forward strand.
CCCACGTATACTTTCAGTCTCTTTGTGTTGAAAAGCTATTTAAAAAGCATGTGATAAGAGGCAGCCCTCAGTGGTTTAGAAATTAGCATATGAGTCTGTCTAGGTTTAGTTTCAACTAAAAATACCAAGAGAAAAAAGCACATTTGTTGATAAAAGTAAATTGGAAAGTTGATCAGTCCTATCTGATTAATGAAAGCTTAATTTTGACTAGACTGTCCCTTTAAGGCTAGAAGAAATGAGATTTAATCGTGAGAACAATAACATAGTGGAACATCTTGCCTAAGGAGGTAGTGACTGCCAATACCTTAAAAAAATATAAAAAGGGCTTAGATATATTTCTGGAAAAAAAAGGATATGATTGTTTGTGTTAAATGGGTCAGTTTTCTGATTGTTTGATCTAAGTTCAATTGTCAGCTTTTTAGGGTATATCAGGTAGTCTCTGTATAGGTTGCACTTGATAGACTTTTGTCTTCTTTCAACCTCATCTACTATGTTGCTATGTTACTGTGTTACTATGTGTATTTGTCAATAATCATTTGTAATTGTGAATAACCATTTTTGTGCCACTACCTTTATTTATATGTTGAATAAATATGTATGTTCTTTAAGTACAGCATTCAAAACTCAGGTGGTTTAACTAATTCAAACAGCCTGACTTCTAATGGTTTAGAAAACAATTAAAAATGAAAAAAATATTCCCTATGTTAATTGTGTGATTTGTGTTGCTGTGTCATTACTTTTTATATTCTATCACCTAGAATAGTCTGAGCCTATACCAAGGACTGGGGATGCACTGTTTATCATAATGTTTGTAGGAACAATGTCAGTAGGGAGAACAGCACCACTGTCAGTGCTCGGTATAAGGGGATGTACTCCAATATCCCAACAATATGCTTAAAAACGTAGAGTACCAGCACAGTAGGTAAAAAAACTTTTTCTTTATTGGAGACCTTTGTAAAATAAGCAACGTTTCGGGGTTAACCCCTTAATCATGCTATCACGAGATAGCATGATTAAGGGGTTAACCCCGAAACGTTGCTTATTTTACAAAGATCTCCAATAAAGAAAAAGTTTTTTACCTACTGTGCTGGTACTCTACATTTTAAGCATAATGTTTGTAGGGCCCACCATAAACTTTAACCATGGTTCTTTTATTTTATTTATTTTTACCAAAAAAACCTCCTCAAATTATCAGAGACTCAATTTTAAGTCTGCAGGGTCATATAATAATATAGGAAATATTCTGACAGATTTTTTAATTAGATTCGAATGGTTATATAGTGTTTTTAAGTCTTGATATGATAAGCCAATTGAATTATTATTATTATTATTATTATTGATAATAATAATAATAATAATAATATAGTCATTAAGTATAATTAAACAATGTTAGCATCTCTAATGCCCTAGTATGTTATGTAGTGATTTATCTTATTAGTGCCAAAAGATGTGCCATTTTGGAGCGATTACCATACTATTGTATTTCTGTAAATTGTCTTGAAATTGCTCTTATTTGTTTTTATTTACATATAAAACTGCTATTTTACTTATGATTGTTTATATTTACCATTGCATTATATGAGCTTTGTGAATGGTTTATATGTGCTTATGACAACCCTATGTTTTTTTTTATTTATGCAAGCAATAAATATTATTTAAGGAACAGTCTACTTGATATTTTTTATTGTTTCAAAAGATAGATAACGCCTTTACTACCCATTCCCCAGCTTTGCAAAACCAACACTGTTATATTAATATATTTTATAACCTCTAAACCTTTAAATCTCTTCCTGTTTCTAAGCACCAGCAGGCCGCCTATTATCTCAGTGCATTTTATTAGCTTTTTACAGCCAGTGCTAGTTCATGAGAGGCTTAGATGCAAGGTAATTACAGAAGAAAAAGTATATTAATATAACTTTGTTGGTTATGAAAAACTGGGGAATGGGTAATAAAGGAATAATCTATTTTTTTTTTAACAATAACATTTTTCAAGTATACTGTCCCTTTAAAAGGACATGAAACCCAACATTTTTCTTTCATGATTTAGAAAAAGCATACAAATTTAAACAACTTTCCATTTTACTTCTATTATGTAATTTTCTTCATTCTCTTGGTATCCTTTGTTGAAGAAGCAGACATTCACTACTGGGAGCTAGCTGAATGTATGGGGTGAGTCAATAAGATGAGGCATATATGTGCAGCTACCAATGAGCAGCTCCTGAGTCTACCTAGGCATCCCTTTCAACAAAGGATATCAAGAGACAAAAAAATATAGATGACAGAAATAAATTTGATAAATTGTTTAAAATCTTCAAATCACATGCTCTATCTGTATAATGAAAGAAAACATTTGGGTTTCATGTCCCTTTAACTATTTTGATCAGTACCAGGGAATATTTGCTATACATGAGCCAAGATTCAATTGCTGTTGTAAACTTGGGATAACAAGTATCTCCATTAAAATCTTTAGAAATGTTTTATGTTACCACCAGTTTACAACAGCAATGGATACTAGGACATGGTATCTGAACATCTAATAGCTAAATCCTGTGCATTGCTTGAAGTGCCCTTTCATTTTTGCCCATTTGGTGTTCTTCATTCAGTTGCATAGTCAGTTTCTGACTTACTTTGATACCATATAGGTCCATTCTATATTGTTTAGCATCATCCATATAGTAGGACCCCATCTTGCAACAAATGCTAGGTCTCATCTTGACATTGAGGGCCTGATATTCAAAACCTTGCCTGCTCTGGAAAGATATTCTAAGAAGTCTCGTCGGTATGTGGAGGCCCTTAAAAAAATATTTAGAAACACAAATTTTATCTTGAGAATTTTTGTTGTTGCTTTGTAGTGTTCTTTATGTAAAACAGAGACTCCTACATTACAATACAAGGTCTAAAAAAAACACAAAGATTTTGTATGTTTTCTCTCCATGCCGGTGAGGTTTGCATATTTTTACCTGGTTTGCTAGGTCCATAAGTGGCCTTTGTTATAACCACTGATTTTCTTTGTTCTTTTGCTTCATGATTATCAAATAGGTGGTGTCCAAGAGTGGCCTTAATTAGGGCTAGATTATCAGTGGCGTACTAACAGTAGCGCAAAAGCAATAATGGGTTTATTGTAGCTCTTTGCACGCATTGTAAGTTGAGCGTGTATTACTCAAGCGCAATTGAATTTTATGCTAGTAGGGATAGCGCAACTTCAGAGCTCTGGTTAACTGATATGCAAGACTAAAAAGTAGCACAAAAAACATCAAAAATACATTTAAAACTACAGTTACATTCTTAATAACACTGTCTAATAAAAATGGGCTCAAAGATATAAGGTCTCAGATGTTAGGAAAAAAAAGGACTGCAAAGGGCAAATTCATCAGACATTTGACACTTAGGAAACATTTTTCTTCCAGTCAGATAGAAGATTCAAATGAGTCACATGCACATATATCAAACACTAGTCACATATCTGTGCCAGATGAATTTAACTTTGGAGAATTTAGACATTTGCATTGTTTGGCAGAATTTGGACTGGAAAGTAATGTAGAGCTAGGAGTGATAGATTCGCATTTAGGTTTTAAACTTAAATCCGTTTTTACCCCATTCACTCAAGGGGTGATATTTTGGTGAATTACCAAAAGATAATTGAAGCGGATTTAATGAACCTATCACTCCAACCTAAGAAAGTCACAGGTAATCTTACTTAGGATGAGAAATTGGCCCTGGAGTCCCTAAAAGCTACTACAGATCTAGTTATTAAATCGGCGAACAAGGGAGGGAGTGTAGTTGTATGACATATAGACTCATATACCAATGAAGTACTGCGACAACTTAACAACAGGGAGGATTATACCATGCTGACTCATAATCCCACCAATAATTTAAAATCTAAGCTTAGGTCTCTAAAAGACATATAGCTCAAAATACTTTTGACTTTTTGTTTGTTTAACAGCAGGTAATACCAATTTTCCATGTCCTTCCAAAAGTCCACAAATCCCTTACAGAGATGAAAGGGCGACCCATTGTCTCAGGCATTGGGTCATTATGGGAAATGTTATCTGAATGGTTGGACAGTATCCTTCAACCATTGGTCCTAAAACTCCCGAACTATTTAAGGGATGCCGATAATTTCCAGTGTTACCCTGATGACTGTTGGCTGACGGTTGATGTGGTTTCTCTTTATTCTACAATACCCCATCAGGTGGGTTTAAGAGCCATAAAACACCTTTTAACTAACTACACTGACTTCACCACTGAATTTGTTGAATATCTTGTTGAGGTTACCCAATTTCTACTGACGCACAAATTATTTAAATTCAAAGATGACTCCAGATTCGAGGGACAGCCATGGGGGTGGGACTTTGCCCCCTCTTATGCAAACTTGACCATGGGCTGGTGAGAATCCCCGTACATCTATGGAGATAGAAATCTCTTTGCAAATGACATACGTACCTATCATCGGTACATTGATGGTTTATTGTTTGTATGGTCAGGGGACTGCAGAAAAATTGGTGACTTCATTTCGTATCTCAATGACAACCTGCTTGATCTCAGCTTTATTTATGAGTTTAATAATTCACAGATCAACTATTTAGACATTACTTTAATGTTCAACTATGACACAGATAGGGTAGAGACCACTATATATAGATAGCCCATATCAGAAAACACACTCCTTCACGGGAAGAGTAATCTCCCCAAGCAATTCACCTATTCTATAGCTAAAGACCAATTCATCAGAATTAAGCGAAACTGTAGCAAGCAAATTGACTATGAAATACAAAGTGATGATTTGGCCAACAGACTTCTCAGCAGAGGTTATAACAAGAATACTGTTTCCAGAGCTAGACAGGAGGTTGATGAAATAGCTAGAGAGACCCTTTTAAGGGATAGACCTAATGGAAACCACACAAATATGAACACACAACTAAATATGTTACTCAGTTCTAATCTGACTATTACCAAATTTGCAACATTGTTAGGAATGCTGTTGGTGGACGATGGTCTGCAACATATAGTCAGACAAGGCTGCAATTTTTCCTATCGCCGAGGTGCCACAATAGGCAATGTCCTCTCACCAAGTGAGTTAAAGACTAACAAACCTTGGCTAAAAGTTAAAGGCATGCACAAGTGTGGCTACAATCAGTGCATCCCGTGCCGTTTTGGCCATATGCACAAGACTTTTGAATCACACGTGACTGGCAAACAATATACCTTAAATGGCTGTGTAAATTGCAGATCAAAGAATGTTGTGTACATGATCTGGTGCACATGTAACAATAAGCAGTATATTGGTTGCACCTCACGAGAGGTCAGAGAGAGAGAGTAAGAGAACATTTGTCCGACATTAAAAGATCGGACAATTGTTCAGAATTGGCAAAGCATTTTATCTTGGAACACAATAGCAATAATGTGACCCTGAGATGGATGGTTATTTAAAAAGTAAAATACCTCAGGTGAGGAGGGAACATTAGTAGACTCCTTTTTAAACGAGAGGCTTTTTGGATTTTTTTTTTTGGTCTTCAGGTTTATAACTCTATTTTCCATCCCTCTTTTGTTCCTAATAACATGTATATAGATTCTTTAAAATGTTTTTCGCCTAACCCTATAGTTATATATATATATATATTCTTAGGTCCTCAGACCCCCTACCATCTGATAAAGAATGATTACTAAAAATTATTTCTGTGCCTGAAGTCTATAGATATATTCACCATATATTTACTCAAATATATTAATTTCTGCAGTTATACATTGTTATTAATATGCATACAAATTTATTTACTGTTCTTTAAATTATTTGAGTTAATCAATCATTGAATGAATTCATATTAATATTCCACAATAATATATACTTTGAATGTTTTTTTGATCCGTTAATCTACCATGTCAATATTTAACTTGATTCTGTTTGCATGTTCCCAATCTATTAACCTACCCCCCCTGTTGTTTCTCATCGGTTTTGGGCTCCTCAGAGCAACTGCGATCTCTTAGAGCTTTGGTTTTCTTTTCTTTCATCTGTCAACCTGATCTTGAAGGAGCTGGTCTCTGACCGACCTTTCTTTCTCCGACCTGTCGGGCTGATGGAACTACCGACCGGCCGCCGCATCCAGCACCCTCCAGGCACCTTTCCCTCCGGCTGCCTCAGAGGCCCCTTGTCCTAGAGCTCCGCTATCTTGGGGATTGGAAAGCCTTGGGGAGGGCAAGAGATGGGCCAGTTGCCGGAGGTGAGCTTCAGTGAGAACTGGGGTTTCTGAGCCCTATAGAGCAGACCACCCTTCGGCTGGCTGGCCCCATGGAACCGCTGGCCATCCGCATCAGCTCGGATCCCCAGTCTCCTATTACCCAGGTTGCTTCAGCTGTCCTTTTCCACAGAGCTTCACTCTTTTGGGAAATAGTTCTCCATGTGAAGGGTAAGAGACAGGGTGATTGCCGGAAGGGAGCTTCCTTTGGGAACCGGGTGTCCCCGACCCACTCCCTCCAACCCCCTTTTTTCCAGTAGCCTTCCCGGTGTACGTTTGGTCGCCCATAACTTTCAAGCCGTGCCAGGGATCAAGGCGCTTTTTGGAATATAACAGCTCGAAACACAGGACTTTCCAAAACCCTGGAAGTCCTGCTGCTCCCCTGGAATCACCCTGATTCACCTGAATGCTAGTATGTCTAGTTATTTGGGTGGACTCTGCTAGAATCACTTTCTCCGCTAAATAGCGGCAGGTTCCAGGCATAGGGAGGATCCATTGGCGGAGCTATCCAGTCGGGGTAGCCGGAATCCATCACAGTCCACCTTTAGACCAGATCTTTATGTACAGTCACATGATTCATTTAATCCAATGGAATTTTAGTATCTTAACCTAGATCACGCTTATGATTAAGGCAATGTAGCCGAAACATGTAAGGCGTGATCTTCTGCTTTTAGATGTGACCCAAATAAAGATTTGATGTTTTAACCTGAAAGGGTGCCGGCTATACTTCTTTGTGATTGCAGTCTGCAAAGGGCTTTAACATAGAGATAAATACATACACATATCTAAATATATATACACTATGTATATACATATGTATTTATATGTGTATATATGTATTTACAGACATATACTGTATATGTATTGGAGCCCTTTGCAGTCAAGTATCTGAAAACATAAAAAAATTATATTTATCCAATATTTTTATTTAAAGGGACAGTCTACGAAAAATAATCCCTTTATTACCAATTCCCCATTTTGCATAACCAAGACTGTTATATTAATGCACTGTTTACCTCTGTGATTACCTTGTATCTAAGCCTTTGCAGACTGCCCCCTTATCTCAGTGCTTTTGACAGACATGGATTTTAGCCAATCAGTGCTAACTCATAAATAACTCCATGTTAGTGAGCACAATGGTACACATGAACTAGCGCTATCTAGCTATGAAAAACAGTCAAAATTTACTGAGATTTACTGCGCTCATCAATGGCTTAGAAATTAGTGTATGAGCCTACCTAGGTTTAGCTTTCAATAAAGAATACCAAGAGAACAAATCAATTTAGATTTTAAAACTAAATTGGTAAGTTGTTTAAAAGTGCATGGCCTATCTAAATCATAAAAGTTTAATTTTGACTTGACTGTGTGTATTTACTGTAAATATTTCACATTCCAATGTTATACTCATAGGGAAATATATGTTCTAAGTATTTTATATAGATATTCATATATAAATCTATACCTGTATATAATTTTATATATATATATATATATATATATATATATATATACACACACACACACAACACACAGAGTCCAGCACTCACTTGCAAGCTCTCAGCTAAGATTAAAAGCAAAACTGGAAGAGTTATTTACCGCATTTGGCCAAATGGGACAAGCCCAGGTACCCAAGGTCTCTCCCAAAAAATACTGTGCCCAGTCCAGTCTGAGAGTACACTTTTTACCTCTGTGATTACCTTGTATCTAAGCCTCTTTTAACAGTCCCCTGATTACATGACTTTTTATTTATTATCTATTGACTTGCATTCAAGAAAATTAGTGCTGTGTTGTGCACAACCCACGGACTTGAGCACAATGTTATCTATATGGCTCACGTGAACTAGCACTCCCCTGTTGTGAAAAGCTAATACAAAAGCATGTGATAAGAGGCTGTCTTTAGTGGCTTAGAAACAGGCAGAGATTTAGAGTTTTAAAGGTTATAAAGTATATTAATATAACAATGTTGGTTGTGCAAAGCTGGGGAATGGGTAATAAAGGTGTTATCTATCTTTTTAAACATTAACAATTTTTGTGTTGACTGTCCCTTTAATGATGTGTATAATAAGATGGGAGCATTGTTTTGACAACTCATTTATCTCATACAGTCAGTGATGGTAGAATGACTGGGAAAGAACTATTTAGTTTGTGTCTGTCAGAGGGAGTCTGCTATAGTTAGTGGTTATACATCTGCATTTTAAACCTAACATTTTACATCGTCACACATTTTAACCAATTAACCAATAAAGCTGTATAGAAGCATTAGAGGAGCATTTAACTCAAAATGAATTTCCCCTAAAATATTTAATTATGTTAGAAATGTACCTTCATTCATTATATATTTTCCCTACTTTTTCTGTAATTTTGCTAGTGCAGGTGCCCATTATATTCGTCCCTTACAGTTCAGAGCAAAGAACACTTTTCAAGGGGTCTGTTCCTGTATTGCAACTTTTGCTAGCAAAGTGATAGTTATCATTACATTTAGCACATTAACTATCGGCTAGATTACGAGTTTTGCGGTAAGAGCGGTGCGGTACTAACTTGCAAGTTATTGTCACCGCTCACTTCCCTACAGTGTTGGTATTACAGGTTTTCATAAACCCAGCATTAACAGGCAAGAAGTGAGCGTAGAGCAAAATTGTGCTCCATACCACACTCCAATACCAGCGCTGCTTAAGGCTGGTTTTATGTGCTTGTGCACGATTTCCCCTTAGACATCAATGGGGAGAGCCGGCTGAAAAAAGCCTAACACCTGCAAAAAAGCAGTGTAAAGTTCAGTAACGCAGCCCCATTGATTCCAATGGGGAAACAAATTGTATGTTTACACCTAACACCCAAACATGAACCCCGAGTCTAAACACCCCTAATCTTAGACTTATTAACCCCTAATCTGCTGCCCCCGACATCGCCGACATCTATATTATTCTTATTAACCCCTAATCTGCCGCTCCGGACATCGCCGCCACTATAATAAACATATTAACCCCTAAACCGCATCACAAACACTTTTTAAATATTGTTAACCCCTAATCTGCCGCCCCTAACATCGTCGCCACCTACCTACATTTATTAACCCCTAATCTGCCGCCCCCAATGTCGCTGCCACTATACTAAATGTATTAACCCCTAAACCCTAACACCACCCAAGTCTAACCCTAACCCTAACACCACCTAACTTAACTATAATTAAAATAAATCTAAATAAAAAATACTATCATTACCTAAATTATTCCTATTTAAAACTAAATACTTATGTGTAAAATAAACCCTAAGCTAGCTACAATATAACTAATAGTTACATTGTAGCTAATTTAGGGATTATTTTTATTTTACAGGCAAGTTTGTATTTATTTTAACTAGGTAGAATAGTTACTAAATAGTTATTAACTATTTGCTAACTACCTAGTTAAAATGAATACAAATTTACCTGTAAATAAAACCTAACCTGTCTTTCAATAACACCTAACCTTACACTACAATTAAATAACCTAAATTATATACAATTAAAAACGAAATTATCAGATATTTAAACTAATTACACCTAATCTAATAGCCCTATCAAAATAATAAAGCCGCCCAAAATAAAAAAAAAACCTAGCCTACAATAAACTACCAATAGCCCTTAAAAGGGCATTGCCCCAAAGAAAAACCCACCCAATAAACCCTTAAAAAAACAATCAGCCAATAGAATGCAAGCTCAATCCTATTGGCTGATTGCATCAGCCAATAGGATTTTTTCACCTTTAATTCCGATTGGCTGATAGAATTCTATCAGCCAATCGGAATTCAAGGGATGCCATCTTGGATGATGTCACTTAAAGGAACATTCATTCTGGAAGAAGACTTCGTTTGAAGAGGATGCTCCGTGCCGGATGTCTTGAAGATGGACCCGCTCCGCGCCAGATGGATGAAGATAGAAGATGCCGTCTGGATGAAGGCTTCTACTCGTCTGGAGGACCACTTCTGCCAGGCTTGGATGAAGACTTCTCCCGGCTTTGTTGAGGACTTCTTGACACTTCGCTGAGGACTTCTCCCGGCTTCATTCGTTGAGGATGGATGTCCGGTCTTCGAAACTGTAAGTGGATCTTCGGGGGTTAGTGTTAGGTTTTTTTTAAGGGTTTATTGGGTGGGTTTTAGTTTTAGATTAGGGTTTGGGCAATAGAAAAAGAGCTAAATGCCCTTTTAAGGGCAATGCACATACAAATGCCCTTTTCAGGGCAATGGGGAGCTTAGTTTTTTTTAGTTAGGATTTTAATTGGGGGGTTGGTTGTGTGGGTGGTGAGTTTTACTGTTGGGGGGTGTTTTTATTTTTTTACAGGTAAAAGAGCTGATTTCTTTGGGGTAATGCCCCGCAAAAGGCTCTTTTAAGGGCTATTGCTAGTTTATTGTAGGCTAGGGGTTTTTTTATTTTGGGGGGGGGCTTTTTTATTTTGATAGGGCTATTATATTCGGTGTAATTAGTTTAAATATCTGCTAAAAAAAATTTTTGTGTAATTTAGTGTTTGTTTGTTTTTTGTAATTTAGGTAATTGTATTTAATTAATTTAATTTATTTAATTGTAGTGTAAGGTTAGGTTTTATTGTAAGACAGGTTAGGTTTTATTTTACAGGTAAATTTGTATTTATATTAACTTGGTAGTTAGTAAATAGTTAATAACTATTTAGTAACTATTCTACCTAGTTAAAATAAATACAAACTTGCCTGTAAAATAAAAATAAACCCTAAGCTAGATACAATGAAACTATTAGTTATATTGTAGCTAGCTTAGGGTTTATTTTATAGGTAAGTATTTAGTTTTAAATAGGAATTATTTAGGTAATGATAGTAATTTTTATTTAGATTTATTTTAATTATATTTAAGTTAGGGGGTGTTAGTGTTAGGGTTAGACTTAGGTTTAGGGGTTAATAAATTTAGTATAGTGGCGGCGACATTGGGGGCGGCAGATTAAGGGTTAATAACTAATGTAGGTTGCGGCGATGTTAGGGACAGCAGATTAGGGGTTAATAATATTTAACTAGTGTTTGCGAGGCAGGAGTGCGGCAGTTTAAAGGGTTAATATGTTTATTATAGTGGCGGTGATGTCGGGAGTGGCAGATTAGGGGGTTAATAATTTTATTTTAGTGTTTGCGATACGGGAGGGCCTCGGTTTAGGGGTTAATAGTTAGTTTATGGGTGTTAGTGTACTTTTTAGCACTTTAGTTATGAGTTTTATGCTACAGCTTTGTAGTGTAAAACTCATAACTACTGACTTTATATTGTGTTACGAATCTTGCAGGATAGGCTGTACCGCTCACTTTTTGGCCTCCCAGAAAAAGCTTGTAATATCGGCGCTATGGAAGTCCCATTGAAAAAAGACCTTACGCAAATTGTGTAAATTAATTTGCGGTACGGCCAAAAAAATGTGCGCTGCCCCTAAACCTGCAAGGCTTGTAATACCAGCGGTAGTGAAAAAGCAGGGTTATGAGCCTTAACGCTGCTTTTTTACTCAGACCGCAAAACTCGTAATCTAGCCGTATGTATGACGATCTTTTCCAATGCAGTAATTAATAAGATATGCACATATGCCAAAATGACTTTTTTTCTTTATGATTCAGATAGTGATTTTTTTTTAATAGGGTTCCAATTTACTTTTATTATCAAATTTGCTTTGTTCCTTCCCATGATATTCTTTGTTAAATAGATACCTATGTAGGTGTCTGGAGCACTATATGGCAGGAAATAGTGCTGCCATCTAGTGCGCTTGCAAATGCATAACATTCCTACAAGACTGCTGCCATATAATGCTCCAGAACTGGACAGGCTCCTAAGCTTATGTCCCTTATTTCCAACAAAAGATACCAAGAGAACAAGGAAAACATTATAATAGAACTAATTGCATGTTCTAACTGAATTACAAAAGAACAAAATTAAGTTTAATATCACTTTAAAGCCCCATTAAACATTGTAGACCATCATAGCTAGCACACTTCCTAAAATATGTAGTTATTTCAGATCTATTATCAAGCCATATGAATATCTCTGATGAAGCGCATGTGAGCATGCGCGAAACGCGTCAGATCCAACACCCCTTGCACACTGTTCTTGTGCTACACACCTTTTTGTTTGAATAAACCACTTTGGCATCTGAGTTTTACGGTTCCTCGATTCTTTTTGTATCTTAAACCATATGAATACACAGAAATGTTTCTATACAGGCTTGATAGTGGAGGAACTTATGAAATATAATAATATAGTGTTGGGTAATATTTTAATTTTGGCCCAAATGTTCATATATTTTCTTACTTCTAGGAAAGGATTAAAGTTTACCATACAAAAGCAGATGGTTTGGGTTTTAGTTTATTGCCAAGATGTGCGAAGGAGGTATCATTTCAAGTAGACTTAAAATCACTTTTCAGTAGAGTAAAATTCTTGAGTTTAGACGGGCATTGTGCTTTTTTCAATCTTTATATTGTTTTAGTATTTAAGATTGTTTTCATATAATCCCATTAAGCTAGTCATAAATCTTCGATTGAAATGCCCTGAAGATCCTCAAAAAATAATTGTGAATCCAGATGTGTGCAATTCAGATTCGTTACTGAGAAGGGTTCATAAGTAAGATTGCCCAGTTTTAGCAAAGGAAAATATGAATATTAACAGGTAATCACTCATGTAAATCTGTGCCCATATGTAGTTGTTTTTTAAAGGCCCGTGTTTTCATGACTACCTGAAACAGTCTTAATAAATATTACAATATTGTTTAACAATCAGGTATGAAGATTTATTCCTACGATTTAGGATAACATAAATCTAAGTCAGAAATGTTTTAAACAGGTCTGCAAACAGTAAAGCTAATGACATAAAGGCAGCTTTATAAAGATAATATAGTGTTTGATGGAAAAGGATATCTTGGCTCATCTAATCTGTCATCTGTAAGGGCTCCGACCATTGTTATTTATTTGCTTTGAGAGTTGCGGAGTTTGTATTTAGGTTATAAGGTCAGTTATTTATCTGGAAAACTGTAGCCTTGTATAAAAATAGCAGTACAAAACCAAATGCATTTCTCTTGTATAGTGGTAAATTAATCCTGATAGTGTCCTTTAAAGGGATATAATTCTCAAATATTGTTTCTGTTTCATCTAAAAGTGTTTTTGTTTTTTTTCAAAGTGTATCACAGAGTTTTATTTTTTTGAAAACTGTTTATGCCGTAAATAAACCAACTTTTTGTGCAGTTATCCCTGGCAGGCATTGTGCTGAACACTCACAGGACATAAACACAAAGATGCACTTCCTGCAGTTTCACTTTAAATTTAATGTTAACAGCTTTTATTTAACTATTTTTAGGGGGGGGGGGATAGTTTTCTAACATGTTTAACTGCTGCTATTTAATTTGCTTGATAGAAACAGCTTGAATAGCAAAAAAAAAAAAAGAGGAACATGTTAAATGGACAGTCAAGTCAAAATAAACTTTCATGATTCAGATAGGGCATGCAATTTTAAACAACTTTCCAATTTACTTTTATCATCAAATTTCCTTTGTTCTCTTGGTATTCTTTGTGGAAAATTAAACCTAGGTAGGCTTATAAATTGATTTCTAAGCTGTTGAAGGCCGCCTCTTATCTCAGTGCATTTTGACAGTTTTCACAGCTAGACAGTGTTAGTTCAGGTGTGCAATATAGATAGCATTGTGCTCACTCCTGAGTTATTTATGAGTCAGCACTGATTGGCTAAAATGCATGTCTGTCAAAAGAACTGAAATAAGGGGGCTGTCTGCAAAGGCTTAGATACAAGGTAATCACAAACATAAAAAGTGTATTAATATAACTGAATTGGTTATACAAGACTGGGGAGTGGGTAATAAATGGATTATCTATCATGTAAAATAATAAACATTTTCAAGTAGACTGTCCCTTCAATGTGAAGAAAAATATTTTTTGACAGCAAACAAAAATCTGTTAACATTAAACAATAAACTAATCTGGCAATATCAGTTTGCTGCTTCCTATTAATGATCAGTGGCTTACAAGGACTTTGCATTAGAATTAGCATTAATTGCTATAAACCTCTTAGCTATTTTAATGCCTCCAATTATTTTCTTCTTGTAATACTTCTTTATAAAACTCTAAATATGATTGGTCATTTATTTATTTATTAGAATGAGAAATGTAATAGTATCTAGCAGTATAGTCTACATATCCACAATCTTACAGTAAAAACCTGGAGATAATGACTTCTATTGACTTACTGATATTTTCTTTGCATTAAAACAAATTTGCTGATTGTAGTTCCTCAGCGGGTGAGGATCCTCAGCAACTGAAACACTGCAACATATATATATTCCTATGCCATTCTCATATGATATGTTTTTGCTCTCTATAAATAGTCAGTTACTTCCAGATAAGAGTTAGACAAACAGAACTGTATATAAAACCTATTTAGTAACAAACTTATGAAAGTGATTGCTTAATAAGTATGCTCTTAAAAACATTAGTCTCAAAAATCATCCTGTGTAGGTCTGTGAGCTGTAAAATTTTATATTGCATGTAGATAAGACTGAAAAAGCTTAAACTGGCTCTACCTTCATGACCTACTGAGTCGTCTATGACCGGCCCCCCACCTAGCACTTAATTTATTAACTTAACACTTTATGAAATAAATTGACAGACACGTAATTTGTGGTATAAAATTCTGGCCACAGCCTGTTTATTAATTTAACATCAACTTCAATAACGCAATAAATAAAAGAAAGTGCAATAACACCCAACAAATCCCAACTCTTTATGCGCTAGCATCATTTATACGTGCCCTTTAACCCCACCCCAGGGTTAGTCCTTCATCACTGCCAGACCAGGCCGTCTTTCTGCTCAACTGGACCTCGCAAGGCGCTAAGTCCGTTCCATCCACCTTATACCAGCTCCAAGGGACCCCGTGCCCAAGAAGCAAATTACCTAGCTCTCCCCACCCCTTGGGAGAGGCTAAACACCAGCCATTTTATGCCTTGGTCTGACAATTGATGATGCTAGCACACCGCCACAAACTGGGAAGTCACCACTTCACCAGTTCTGCCACCCTTCACATCAGCAATTGGAGTTTCTCACGAATGGCCAGAATGAAAAGCCGTATTCCAAATTCGTTTAGATGAACTCCGTCTTGTAAATAAAATTCACCTTTTCCCACATCCTCTAGGTCCTCATGATGGATGACTGAACCGTTAGTTTTTTTCATGAATGCCGCAATTTACTTGTTCACCTTCCGCCTGCTGTTATCTAACCTAATTTGATCCCAGGCCCCTCTCCAATGTAATCGTAGCACCATTGTGGACCACACAATCCGCAGTCCTGGAAATAAATCCCGTAAACGTGACAAATCCCTCTTAATCCTCCTGACTAGCTCTTTTTGTGGAAGGGAACCCAGATCGTTGCCCACCGGCATGCATTACTAGAACGTCGGGCCGAGGAAAATGCCTGGCATAACCCACAATGGCAGACATGACCTGCTCCCATCGCATTCCCCGAATACCAAACCACCTTAACACCGCTTTTTTCTTTTGAAATCCTAGCTGCAGGCCGTCTTCCTTGGACCCTGCTGCCCTTTGTGCCCAATAAATAAAAGAGTGGCCCACCAACCAAACCTGCAGCGGATCTGAAAAAAGAGGGACGGAAAAGATGTTGCATTAGGTTTTTTGACTCAACAAATGAGGACGTACGTATGCCCGGAAACACTTGGAAGACCACCTCCCTACCCCTTTTACTACCTCTTCCCCCAAACCCAAAGCGGCTGCTTCCGTTGCTGCGCCTATCCTAAAGGAATGTGAGTTGAATTCCTTTGGATTGCATCCCATGACATCTAAAGCCCTAGCCAACACTGTCCGAAATTGATACTGCGACAGCGCCTTACCGTCCTCGTGCATTAGCAACGACCCTCCCACATTTGGTCTCACTGCCAAAAACCCCCTCAATGCCCCGCACGGGCATACTTCCACCCCCGTAGGATAGAGAATTACCGTTTTGCCCTTCCCTTCCTGATCAGTTTTTGATCGTCTTAACAGTAAGGACATATAAGCGTCCGTCAAACCCACGTCATCAATACACAAGCCACCTTGTGCCTTCTTTGAGCAACTTATCAGCTCAGAAATCCTAAATGTTTCGAAAAAGGCCAAAGCAAAGGCCGTCTGAAAAAGGCTCGTTTCATAAGCCGAGTTACACACCCCTTCCAGTGCTTTCCAAAGGCGTGACAACATAGTGAAAGAAATCGGCCGGCGACTATCCGCCCCGCCCCCTTGCCTCCTCAAGCCCTTCATAATTTGCCGAATACAAAACATTTTTGTGATGTCAACAACCCCCAACAACTTAAATCGGAAGGCCAGAGCAGTCAGCCGTTTGTCAATGGCTGAGGGAGACAACCCGCACCCTTTCCACTGCCAGATCATTCTCAACAAAAGGTCTTGACACCTGTGGTCACCCTCGACCATATTGTGCTGACCCAGCAGCGACTCCCATTCTTTCCAAAACTTTGCATAGACTCTCCAAGAATTCGGAGCAAATGAAGATCTCACCAATTCGGCCAATCCTCCGAGCCAAGGCTCCACAAGTGTTCCGGCACCTCTTTTCCCACTTTGTCTGCCAGTGGAGCCAGTGCCCGAAATCGCTGCCACTGAAAACGAGAGAGTGCATCAGCGACCGAATTCTGAACCCCAGGCACATGTTTTGCTTTGACCCCGATATTTAACCTCATACACTGCAGTACAAACACCCTCAACAACCGAATCACCGGAGGAGAAGATTAGGACAAACTATTAATTGCTGCCACTACACCCATATTGTCGGTGAGGAACAGGATCGACTTGTCCCGTAGTTCCTTTTTCCAAACAAACAGGGCCACCAGAATGGGAAAGAATTCTAGAAATACCAAGTTCATTATAACCTCACTCTCAATCCACTCCTCTGGCCAAGCTGCTGCGCACCACTCCTTGCCAAAAATTGCACCAAAACCTCTGCTCCCTGCAGCATCCGTCATCAGCCCAAGTTCCTCACATGAGACTCTGGATGGCTGAATCAAAGCGGACCCATTGAAATCTCTAAGAAAAACTCTCCATACTTTCAGATCTTTTTTTAAGGACAAGTTAACCGAATGAAATGATGTGGCTGCTTAATGCCCGCTGTTGCCAGTGATAACCTGCGACAAAAAACCCTACCCACTGGGATGATACGGCATGCAAAGTTTAACTTGCCGATCAAGGACTGCATCTCCACTAGCTGCACTTTCGAGGCTGCTAAGAAATGCAGGATCACCCCAATCAGATCTTGTACTTTGTCGACCGGAAGCCTGCATTCCATCAATTCCGAGTCGATCGTAATGCCCAGAAAACTCAGGACCGTCACTGGCCCCTCGGATTTTTCCATCGCAATGGGCACCCCAAATTCCTCCGCCACCCGGTAAAAAGTATCTCTTAACACTTCACAAACCATCGAACCTGAGGGGCCCACGAATAAAAAATCGTCTAGGTAGTGTACCACAGACGCGAAACCAGCCTGTATCCTTACAACCCACTCCAAAAAAGTGCTAAAACTCTCAAAGAGTGCACACGATATGGAGCACCCCATGGGTAAGCACAGGTCAACAAACACTTTTCCCTCAAAACAACACCCAAGTAACTTGTGTGAATTCGGGTGCACCGGAAGTAAACGAAAAGCTGACTCAATGTCTACAATGTCCCCCACCCACTGCTTTGACCAGAGCAACCGCTGAGTCAAAAGAGGCGTATTTTACCGATGCCAATTCTGGTGGGATTCCATCATTAACCAATCTACCCTTTGGGAAGGACAAGTGATGGATCAGCCTAAATTTTCCAGGATCCTTCTTTGGGACTACTCCTAACGTAGATAGCCGTAGTCCTGGAAAAGGCAAAGAATCAAAAGGTCCCGCCATCCTGCCCAACCCCACTTCCTTAAAAAGCTTGTCCTTAACCACTTGAGGCCACTCCCTAGCCGATTTCAAATTCCCTGCAAAATGATCAGAACCCCCAACAGAGGGGATGATGAAACCAAACATAAAACCATGTAGCAGCTTTGCCGCCTTTTCCTGACAGCCCCAACTACTGGCGTAACGGCCTAGCCAGGGCTCCATCTTTTCCGCCCTGATTGGGGACAACCCCTTCTTTAGGCATCTCAGCTCTCCCACTAACCTTTCCTCTCCTGAAGCATTTTGCGAAGGCGTGTGCTCCACCACACCCTGAGCAATCGTGCCGGAACTTACAGGAAGCTCCCCATTTACACTGTCCCTCATTGTATGCAAAGCAAAACCCCTTTTTGCCCGTGGCTTGTGACGTAGCTGCGGCTGGACTGCCGGCTCCTGGCCGAAAGGACTGCCCCGCTCTCAGTGGGGTCATAATTTTGAGCCATAGCCCCATGTCTCGGTCATCCCATCTCATATTAGGTTTTACCGCTAGTCTCTGACGAAAATGTTCGTCGTATGACCACCATGCCAAACCACCATACGTTCGCTGTGCTGCAGCGATTTCATCCAAATAACAGAACATTGGAGCTCCATGTTCCAGAAACCTCTCTGCCATAACACTGGCATAAATTACAAATGCCTGAAACCAGTTAGAAAAGGTTTTGGGGAGCTTCCTATATCGCTTCTTTCTCTCATCCTCTTCCTTCCTAACAATGTCCTTTTTGGATTCATCGGACACTTCAAATGACTGCTCCAAAGGGAGCAATGAAAATAATTCTATATATTCTCTGGCGTAGATCTTTAATCTGGCTTCCTTCGTCAGATGTAGACCTAACGGACCGATCGAACACAGGCATGATCGAGCCATCGCTGTGTCCACCACTCGGAGCTCCGAGAGTTCAGCCGCCGCCTGTTGCGCCACTGTAGGAACCGTAGCCATTACTGACACCTCACTGCCTACTGCGCCGGCCTTATTAGGCCCCACATAAGTATTAGCCACAACTGCCCTATTCTCTTCTATCCCCGGAGGGACCCAAGCCTTTTCTTGCGGCAGTTGTGTGTTCACAGGAACAGCCGAAGTCTCGACTGAACGCAGGAGCGCCCTCAGCCCTTCCACTAATTGTATAGCCAAGTTATCCCCACTGCGCCCACCCCCCCTCAACTGCAAAGGAGATAAGTTGTTACCTGCTACCGCCGCCACCGCCGTTGCTTCCGATGGATGTACTCCCATGCTCTGAGATCGTTCCACCACTGGGTCTCGTTGTAATGGACCACCACTCTCTCGAGAAACCTGTAATACATTAATTGAATGATCCCTGGATAACGGTACCGTACTTTCCATTGACACCATATCCGTGCTCCTACTTTGTTCCCTTACTATTCCCCCCCTTACAACAATGTTTCTTGCCCAATAGCCACTTTTCTTACCCTTATTCCCCACTGAGTTATTACCTTTTTTAAGTATTGCTCTCGCCCCCCCTTCCCTATTGCAGGCCTTGCTGGCCGTCCGCACCCTTTGCCCAGTTGGAATTCTAATCGCCCCTCTACCCCTGCTCACCGCCCTCCCTTGGTGTAAAGTGAGCCCCACCCGCTCACCTGTTCCCTTACCCCTTTGTGTTCCCACACCTACCAATCTCATAACCGGGGGGTGTTCAGTATCCGCTTCTTCCCCTGTATCCAATCTGATAGTGTCTGTCCATGAATCTGCTAGGCGGAAAGGCTCCTCCTCGCCGCCGTCCCGACTCCTATTACTTTGTACTCTGGACACCATCATACCTGCTATAGACATATGCTGGTTAGTACTCCCTTCAGACCTCCCCCCATAAGCATGTCCCACATGACCCACACCCATAGTTCCCCCTTGGTCCTCGTGGCCCCCCCTAATGCCCTGCCCACTGGTTCCCCGCTTATCCCCCCTGTTGTCTGGTGAAGGTGGGACCATATCTTCCCCTTCTGATGAGCTAGGGAATGATTCTATCCTTAATGGGTCAGTACACACACTAGGGGGTCCTTTTTTACTGGTGCCCCTGCCCACCGTGTTACTCTTAAGTGGCCTGCCTGCTTTATGCGACGTCTGGCCTGTTGCCGCGCCCTTTTCATTAGCTCTCCCTCTGTCTTTGTCTGTAAGAACCTGTATTTCACTCCTAATTGTGTTGATGTCCCCCCCTATCCTCTCTGAGAACAATGGTGGACTAATCCCCCCCCACCCCCCCCTACGACGGCCCCACCCGATGCGCCACCCTCATTTGTGCTCCTTACATTCGACTGCTCTCCTCCCCCCTCCTTTGAATAATTTGCCGCCAAAATTTCCCTTAACTGCTCCTCGCCTGCGTCAACCCGCTCGATGTATTACCCATATCTTCCCCCGCACCTAGTGCGATACCGCCCGACAACACATTATCCCCCGGTATTGACAATAGTAATGGCCCAGTCGGGCCGTGCCTTATATCCTGGGACATACCTCCACCAGGCCTATGGCCTTGTTCCTCCACTACCGCCTCCACCATTAAGCGCTGTGCCCCATCTGCTGCCCCGGCCTCTTGTGACCCTGCTGCTACTCCGGATCTCTTACCCGGCCTCGCCTTCTCCCTGCTCGGGCTCCGTCTGCGTCGCGTCCCTTGAGGCATCTGCTTCGGACTGAGCCGATTCGGAGGCCGTGTTCGCCGCACCGGTCTTGCTTTTGGAGCCGTCGCCGACCTCTCATCCAAGATCTCCTCGTCATTCCCCAGAAGACTTGCGATCCGGTCCTGCATCCATGATGACCCTCTCTCATCCGCCACGGCCCGAATCCTCGCCAGCATCTCCTCGATATCCATGATCCACGGTCTTCGTAACTTCTTCCAGCGAAAACTTCGGGAGCTCCTTCCGCGACCAGGTAAGTTTCTTTACTGGCCCTGCTTCTCCCTGCGCTGACCTGTACCTTCTTCCTGGGGTGACTCCACCCACCGACTGGGCCTTCTCCTCCCATCCGGTCAACTGGCCCCTCCCACTACGTGCCTCCGCTTCCGGGGCCCACCAGTATTATGCAATTTACATAGGTACATCCTATATCCCACCCCCAAATATTACTTTTAAATCTACATAAAATGGCGACCAGCCGACCACTGCTTCAAATATCTGACATATCAGATGTATATAAATGTGCACATTCTGAAAGTCTGAATAAGAAGCATGGATTTATAATGCTTCATATGCAATCCTTGTATAGCTAACCAGTTCTAGCCATTTCTTCAGTGTTGTTGCTAGTTTTAAAGTGCTCAGTTACTTGTGACAATGGGGCAGGATTTGTGTTAACAAACGCCTAGATTTTGAGTTTTGCGGCCGAAGGGGTGCGTTAGCTACGCGTCTTTTTTTCTAGCGCTGCTTCTAAACAATGCTGGTATTGAGAGTTCTCTGAAGAGCTGCGT
The DNA here is from genome assembly GCF_027579735.1 of Bombina bombina. NCBI lineage: Eukaryota > Metazoa > Chordata > Amphibia > Anura > Bombinatoridae > Bombina > Bombina bombina. The sequence continues at coordinate 1,251,451,786 of NC_069500.1, forward strand.
TAGGCTCCAAAAAGGGTGCGTTGAGCCGAATATACCGCCACTTCAACCCTCAATACCAGTGTTGCTTACGGTAGCGGCTAGCTGGAAAAACGTGTTTGTGCACGATATCCCCATAGGAAACAATGGGGCTGTTTGGGCAGAAAAAAAAAACTAACACCTGCAAAAAAGCAGCGTTAAGCTCCCAAAGCTGCCCCATTGTTTCCTATGGGGAAACACTCTATAAGTCTGCACCTAACACCCTAACATGAACCCCGAGTCTAAACACCCCTAGCCTTACACTTATTAACCCCTAATCTGCCGCCCCGCTATCGCTGACACCTGCATTACACAATTAACCCCTAATCTGCCGCTCTGGACACCGCTGCAACCTACATTATCCCTATGTATCCCTAATCTGCTGCCCTTAACACCGCCGACCCCTATATTATATTTATTAACCCCTAATCTGCCCCCCCAACGTCGCCGCTACCTTACCTACACTTATTAACCCCTAATCTGTCGACCGGACCTCGCCGCTACTCTAATAAAGTTATTAACCCCTAAACCGCCGCACTCCCGCCTCGCAAACCCTATAATAAATAGTATTAACCCCTAATCTGCCCTCCCTAACATCGCCGCCACCTAACTTCAAGTATTAACCCCTAATCTGCTGACCGGACCTCGCCGCTACTCTAATAAATGTAAAAACCCCTAAAGCTAAGTCTAACCCTAACCCTAACACCCCCCTAAATTAAATATAATTTTAATCTAACAAAATAAATTAAATCTTATTAACTAAAGTATTTCTATTTAAAACTAAATACTTACCTGTAAAATAAACCCTAATATAGCTACAATATAACGAAGAATTATATTGTAGCTATTTTAGGATTTATATTTATTTTACAGGCAACTTTGTATTTATTTTAACTAGGTACAATAGCTATTAAATAGTTAATAACCATTTAATAGCTACCTAGCTAAAATAATTACAAAATTACCTGTAAAATAAATCCTAACCTAAGTTACAATTAAACCTAACACTACACTATAATTAAATAAATTAAATAAATTACCTACAATTACCTACATTTAAATAAACTAAACTAAATTACAAAAAACCCCCACTAAATTACAAAAAATAAAAAAAGATTACAAAAATTCTAAGCTAATTACACCTACTCTAAGCTCCCTAATAAAATAACAAAGCCCCCAAAATAAAAAAATTTCCCTACCATAAAATAAATTACAAAAGTTAACAGCTCTATTACCAGCCCTTAAAAGGGCTTTTTGCGGGGCATGCCCCAAAGTAATCAGCTCTTTTGCCTGTAAAAAAAAACACAATACCACCCCCCAACATTACAACCCACCACCCACATACCCCTACTCTAACCCAAACCCCCCTTAAATAAACCTAACACTACCACCCTGAAGATCTCCCTACCTTGAGCCGTGTTCACCCAGCCGGGCACCGATGGACCAAAAGAGGACATCCGGAGCGGCAGAAGTCTTCATCCTATCCGGGCAGAAGAGGACATCCGGACCGGCAGACATCTTCATCCAAGCGGCATCTTCTATCTTCATCCATCCGACGAGGAGCGGCTCCATCTTCAGGGGGGTAGTGTTAGGTTTATTTAAGGGGGGTTTGGGTTAGAGTAGGGGTATGTGGGTGGTGGGTTGTAATGTTGGGGGGTGGTATTGTGTTTTTTTTTACAGGCAAAAGAGCTGATTACTTTGGGGCATGCCCCGCAAAAAGCCCGTTTAAGGGCTGGTAATAGAGCTGTTAACTTTTGTAATTTAATTTAGGGTAGGGAAAATTTTTTTATTTTGGGGGGCTTTGTTATTTTATTAGGGGGCTTAGAGTAGGTGTAATTAGCTTAAAATTCTTGTAATCTTTTTTTATTTTTTGTAATTTAGTGTTTTGTTTTGTTTTGTAATTTAGTTTAGTTTATTTAATTGTAGGTAATTGTAGGTAATTTATTTAATTTATTTAATTATAGTGTAGTGTTAGGTTTAATTGTAACTTAGGTTAGGATTTATTTTACAGGTAATTTTGTAATTATTTTAGCTAGGTAGCTATTAAATAGTTATTAACTATTTAATAGCTATTGTACCTAGTTAAAATAAATACAAAGTTGCCTGTAAAATAAATATAAATCCTAAAATAGCTACACTATAATTCTTCGTTATATTGTAGCTATATTAGGGTTTATTTTACAGGTAAGTATTTAGTTTTAAATAGGACTACTTTAGTTAATAAGATTTAATTTTTTTCGTTAGATTAAAATTATATTTAATTTAGGGGGGTGTTAGGGTTAGGTTTAAACTTAGCTTTAGGGGTTAATACATTTATTAGAGTAGCGGCGAGGTCCGGTCGGCAGATTAGGGGTTAATACTTGAAGTTAGGTGGCGGCGATGTTAGGGAGGGCAGATTAGGGGTTAATACTATTTATTATAGGGTTTGCGAGGCGGGAGTGCGGCGGTTTAGGGGTTAATAACTTTATTAGAGTATCGGCGAGGTCCGGTCGGCAGATTAGGGGTTAATAAGTGTAGGTAAGGTAGCGGAGACGTTGGGGGGGCAGATTAGGGGTTAATAAATATAATATTGGGTTCGGCGATGTTAGGGGCAGCATATTAGGGGGTCATAGGGATAATGTAGGTGGCGGCGGTGTGCGGTCAGCAGATTAGGGGTTAAAAATATTTATTATAGTGGCGGCGATGTGGGGGGACCTCAGTTTAGGGGTACATAGGTAGTTTATGGGTGTTAGTTTACTTTAGAGCACTGTAGTTAAGAGCTTTATAAACCGGCGTACATATTCTACAAAATTGTTGTGTTAGTCTCAAGGTGAATTTAGGAATGATTATATTTGGGGTTATTAAGAGAAGTCAGAATAAATTCAATGGTTGTGTCCCTTAAATTAAGGCACACCCCTATTTATGAATCTCACGGGGTTCTTGGAGTTTTTCCTGACAATTCTTGCATTATATTTAAGCTTTAATATTGGTAAAAATATTTAAATTTAAAACTGGTTCAAGACATTGTGTTGCCTCTGCCCTTAATCTCACAGAAATCCCTTATCTCTGCATCATGCAAGTTTCTGCTCTATGTTACACATAACTAAAGCTGTCCTCGTATTTATGTTTGTTTTTTTGTTTTTTAATTAGGGAAAATAATATCCTACTTAATTTTCTTTGTGATGTGCAATATCTCATATGATAGTTTTATTATGCCATATGTACTGTAAGTTATATGATGTAGCAGGAGTGTTTAATACATCTCTTTAATGCAACCATAGCATGCAGGGATTTAAAGTTTGTGAAACGTTAGGATTAGCCACTGCTTCAAATAAAGGGGACTTTCAGTCATGAAGTATAAAAAGGTCATGCTGAAAGTTCCTTTATTTGCAGCGAGTTTATGTCTAGAAGAGCGCCTCAGGCAACACACGGTAACACACTATTTCCTCAATGAGGTGATGTTTTCACCTCTTAGCCAATAGCATGCTAACCATATAGTTTGTTCTCATGCAACTTTACTAGGGTAACATACCAATGCATAAACAGTTTGCTTTTCTCTCTCTATACATCATACCTTGGAAAACGTATAGCCTCCTTTGGATTCCAGTACCACTTATATGCTGATGATACCCAAATGTATCTTTCCTCTCCTGATATCGCTCCCTCTTTACTCAACCAGATTTCTGACTACCTCTCTGCAATTTCCTCTTGGATGTCTTCACACTACCTCCAACTCAATCTGTCCAAAACTGAGCTGCTTCTTATCCCCCCCCTTCGAGACATCCAACACCTGACATTTCTCTGACGGTTGGAGACTCTATTCTCAACACCGACCTCACCCCAGGTCCTCTGTCTTGGGGTCACACTAGACTCAGAACTCACATTTAACTCACATATACAAGTGCTTACCAAATCCTGCCGTGCACACCTACGCAACATTTCCAGAATTCGTCCCTTCCTTACTCAAAAAACAACAAAAATACTTATTCATTCCCTCATTTTGTCACACATTGATTATTGCAATCTACTCCTAAATGGCCTTCCAAAACACCGCCTCTCCTCCTCCTCATCTATTATGAATGCTTCTGCTAGACTCATCCTCCTAAGTCGCTGATCCACATCAGCTGCTCCGCTCTGCCAGTCTCTACATTGGCTCAGCATACACTCCAGAATACAATTTAAAGTATTAACCCTAACTTACAAAGCACTCAACAGTCTAACTCCCAACTATATTTCCTCTCTCATCGGGAAATATTCCCCATCTAGTCCTCTTCCTCCTGTATTAGATTTGTTTAGTTTTGCTATGTTTTGCATTTTATCACAAATCTTTGTCATTGTGTACCCCTATCATTGTACCCAGGCTACGGAATTTGGTGGCGCTATACAAATAAATGATAATAATAATAATAATAAGTTTATAGTCTGTGGTTGCTTACACAATTTACCCCAAAACGTCCTGCTAGTGTCCTGAGCTCATAACACCAGTGGTGGCTGGTGAAGTTTTGAGTTTGTGGGCCAGAATATTCTACCATTTCCACAGCTTTAATAAGTTGTTGTTTTTCATTATTTCAATACAGGAAACAGACATCTCCTTTATGACATTTATTCAGACATAAATAACTAAATACTAAAACTCTCAAAAAGTTAACAACGATATGTGTGTCAGACACCTGCAAAATAACACTACTACTACAAATACTACTAATAATAATAATAGAAACTAGACGTGTGCAGTAGAGAAAAATTTGTTTTGAACAAATCTTTAGGAATAAATATTACAAAAAGTTTTCCAAATATTCATCTGCTGCATTATCTGGTATTTGTTTTGTTTAAAATAAAACGAATAATGAATATTCGGGGAACAATTAGATTATTTTTAAAATGCAAATGTTCCTTTGCTACAGGTGAAAAAGTTCACTTGTAGCCTTATACTTACTCTAGCTCGCTGGAGAGCCGCACTACTCCTGACCCTTCTTCACTGAGTCCAGGGCCACTCTAATAGGAGGTTTAGCGTAGCTGATTCCAGATCCTGCACTAAAAGACTTTCTAATTTAACGCGGGCTCTGGAATCTGCTGCACTAAGCCTCCTATTAGTGAGGCCTGGTGCTTTGTGAAGAAGAGTCAGGATTACTGTGGCTATTCAGCGAGCTAGCGGTAAGTAATTAACCCTTAAAGCTCATTTGAAAAAAACAAATGAATACTGATGGATTTTGTCAGTATTTCTTTGTCTTATTTAAATTAGTTGGTGTATTTGTTTGGATATTTGTTTGGGGAAACTAAACAAATGCACAAGCCTAATAGAAACATTAGCCTATGTTTATAGAGAAAATTTAAAAAAAGGAAATGTCACTTTTCCCAGCCCTTACATGTTGCATTGCAGTCCTCTCTGATTTCTAAAGGGGTAAGATGTATTTGAACACATAAACTTGCAGGTTTGAAAGGAAATCACGTTATATTTGAAAACCATTCAGAAGTTTTCAGAACATTTTCACTAGATTTAATAAAATCTTAAAGTGAATGTAAAGTTTAAACAACTTGGTCATGTAGGTGTATAGATCTTTGAAAAATAACACAAGTTTAATTCATCATATTTTTTAAATAGAATTATTTACTGCAGTTTTTTACCTTTAAAACTTCATACAATGAACTTTCTCCGCCCACCATTTTGACTGACTGATGGACAGGCGAGTCAGATTGATTCAACCAATTATCGTTTCTCCCCCGGGGGTTTCAGCCCACTATCATCTATGTCACGCGATTAATATGCGCATGCGTTAATCCTGGATTAACACTGTATATTTGACATGCTCGTTCACAAGACGCGCATGCTCAGTAGGGATCATCTTTCAAACTTGTAAATATTATTGATATTACTTACAGAGCGGTTAGACAATCGCAAATATGCAGCTGCTAGCCACGATTGTATAGTACTCAATGAATGTAGTAATTAATTCATTGAATACTATGTGTCAGTTACGGAGTTTGATGCATGTGCAGTGAAAATCAAGATTGTACATATGCTTTGGAGCGATGTAGAAAGTGGGTGGAACCGCTGGAGACGTCACGCGATCCAAACAAGAAGTATGGTTGGGGAGGAGTCGCAAGTGAAAAGGTAGAAATTATAAACACTATTTATTTGAAAAACAATAGTTTTGCTTTAAAAAAAAAAAAGTTAGCGACTACATCACAGGACTAATTATACATGCATTGCAGTATTCATTAACAGTAAACTTTACATTCACTTTAACCTTTTCACTTCCTAAGAAATATTTTTTCTTTTTATTAGCATTTTAGCTGTTTATTAAACATTGAATCTTGTGTAACTTGAATCAATCACTAAAAGAAAAGAGGGAGAACATAGCACTTAATTAACCTTTGTATTTGTGTTTTCAAAAGGAATCAGTGTGCACAGATTTGAAGAACTGAGGAAATGACTTGATAGTTGGAGCTGACCTGAGATGTAATTGGCTAGATTCTACTTTTGCATGCTGGTAGATGTAGTGTTCTCCTGATTTTTTTAATCTAGGGCTGTGGACTACAGCGGCCCATGTCTTAATGATAAGTTTACATTGAAGGGACAGAAAGCACAGGATCTACAAATAAAATTGCTGCGTGTGGCAGTTTAAGAATTGCCCACAAAAGTTGGAAGAGAGAAAAAAGTAGGGAAATCAAGGATGCATGATTCATATTAGATAAGCACAAAGATTACATTAAAAATGTACTACCTAAATAAAATATTACTCAGAATAATGAATGTCTTGAAAAATAAAGTTAATAAAAACACAATAATAGTAATAATAAGAATAATGGAACATTTGTGGACATTTGCCCCAATTGACGATCCACCACTATTTTCCAGTTTATCTATGTCAGTCTGGTGCTATGGTCTTCAGAACTGTGCCCAACATATTGATCATAAGCAGTATTATAGATCTGACCCCTTGATGGGCCTCTATGCAACTAAAAAAGAAGTCCACCCATGATTGACAGCTTCCCTATTGAGCCACATGACATCTGCTGTTCTCCACTGAGTGGATAAGCAGGTGCGGGACAGTAATTTGTGAGAGCTGCTGGTGTAATGAAGGGATGCAGTATAGAGATGGATCATAGACTACTTTGTCTTGCTGGCAAATGAATTAACCATGGATACGGTCTATTATATTTCATTAGACAGACTGATAGGTAGGAAAGGCCATCAAACATTAGAATGCCTTTGCTGAGAAATAGACAGTATAAGATTTCTTACAGCTGACTCAGCAGAGTATAAGGCTTGGGTCCATTATACCTGGGTTCAAACCCTAGAGGTTCAAACTTTGACACATCTCTTACTGTTTGTCTTTTGCTTGAAATTAAAGTTTGTAACTTCATCTTATACTTAAACATGTGTAAACCTGTTTCTAAACTTAAAGCTAATTAAAAATATTTGACGGTTAAAAAAAACAAACAGCTTCTTAAATTTGCTCTTCATAACTTACAATAATTGAATGTGTTACTCCTGTAGTAAATTAGAAATAATAAGCAGTACTATTTTACTATGAGCATACCAAGGAACAGATAATCCAATTTAATTATTGCTTGTCAAGCTGATGCATTAGTATGTAATGACTTTTACTGGATTAACTTTTTAGTAATGTTAGTGATAGACTGTGTGGCTCAATAGAAATATGACATATCAGAAGTGCAATGCTAAAAAATGTAAATGCTTATTTTTATTACTAAAAAAAGTATTCATAATAAAATTGAAAGATTAAAACTGCGCCTTTCGGTGGTAAAAGCAGTAAGTATAAAACATGATTATGAGAGACTGAATTCATAGGACTGAAATTCTGTTTGTGTCCTGGGTATGAATATAATTTTATGTCAAGACAGGAGGCTTCATATTTTGCATTATTCTTTACTGACACAAAAAACAACAGCAAAGAAACTGAAAGTAAGAAAAAAATAATCACACAGCAACAATGTATAACCAATCAGGATACAGCATCACAATAAAGAGTCCAGAACAAACTAAGTCCTTCCTCTTTTCTTTGCTGCACCAAGAACAGCAGGTCACGTATTAATGCTCTATCTTTTGTTATAAAATTTAGTGTGTTTTTATTTAAACTAGTTTTTTAGCTCTATACGCTTTTCTATTGCTTTTATAATACAATGTCTACCACAGTCTTTTATGTAATGTCTCCACAGTCTTTTATGTAAAGGTTTATTTGTCTCTAGTTATTCAATTGTTTTACTGAACAACTTGTATTTTTTCCTAATTTTCAGAAGGTAATTGTATATTCCTTTTTATTTTTTCTCCTACGGATCAGCCACTTCAGTGTGGCTGCTCCGTTATTTATTTACAAGTTTATCTGTTGTCAGGCTCTCGGTATGACTGTCAAGTATTGAGTTGTTTTGCTCTATCTTCGGAGCACCCGCCTTGCTAAGACGGGCTGCTCGTTTTTTTGCTCACCTTACCTCTGTCCGGTACTACTTGGGGTCTAACACCCTCTCTCATATTCCTCCTCATCCCTCTGCCATTTGGGCCGGTGCCGCTACGGGGTCTCGCAGACACACACCTGACCGGGGGCTTTCAAGCTGATCTGGTCGGGTGTGTGAGCCGCGGCCTGTGTCGGCTTCGGCGCTAGAGCGAGGTGTGATTTTTTGAGCGCTTAGGTGTGGACAGAATATTACATTATCCCAATTAGGTTTAAAAGTTTCAAACCCGGTAATAGATCTAAGTTGGCACTAGATTAATTTTTTATGAATAAAGTTTGTATTCACAATTTTTTATTTACATAGTGGATTCCTTATATGTTTTGTTATAAATCCAGTTAATCAGATTTTCTTGGCCGTTTTTTCCTGCCATTTTTATTGCTCATAAGGTTTAAATGTTTTCCCTATTACTGCAGCTTTTATAGCTCACCGGGTAGCTTTTCTGCCTTTCATACAATAGGTTGGGGGTTCAAATCTAGCCTCCACCTATTAGAACAAATTACAGGGAGATATTTTTATTTCTGTATGTTACCTTTATAATATATAAAAAAAAAAATGATATCTCTTTTAATGGTCTCCTTTAATTAAACTTTCTGTTTAGCCTTGGTTCAGGGTTCAAATCCTGCCTGGTCAGCATAATTTAATTTTTATTTTTGCCTTTTAATAAAATGATTTTTATGTCAATATTTTACTTTTTATTTAGATCATAACTCAGCGCACCGCATTAAAGAAATGGAGTCTGCCAACCCTGTCATTGACCCCACCCCTTCTTCCTCTCAATCTAAAGAGGAACTTTTAGCCTATATTAATTTGGCCATAGCTTTGGCACTAAAACATAATATTTCACCTTCTGAAAAAGTTTTAGAACAACCTATGCCCCTTCATATTGAGGAATCCTCCTCCTTCTCCAATATTGCGCAAACGCCATTGGAAGACTCATTCTCGCTCAGCCTCACATAAAGGCAAAGCTCAGAGACATAAAGCCCCTCCCCCGGGCGTTTCACATAGGGGTGACAGAACCTCCTCCCCAGAGGTTAAACGGGGTAGACGAACCCTTTCCCCCTTGGGTACTCGAAGGGGGATTCAGAGCTCTGACTCTGAAAATTTTGACATGGAAGACTATATGGAGTCTTTTCCTGGGCTAGATAGGGATGAGGAGCCTCAGTCTGACCTTGAGCCGGATCCATTTCCGGCTCCTCAGACAGGGGCTCCTCGTTCTCATTCTTCCCAGAGGAAAAATATTGAACTGGAGGACGAAATGGTTGACCCAGCTGGGAACCCCATTTTTAGTCCAAAACACATTAAACATCCCAGGTCCTCTGACTGGGCATTAGCGCCTCATCTCTCTCGCTTTTTACAGAGATCGCTCAGAAAGCCTCTCGATCGTGAAGATCGTAATAAACTATGTGCTGAATGTCGTAGACCTTCCCTCCCTTGTAGGGAATCTGTAACTCCTGAATTTGACGCTAAACTCGCTACCTTTCTAACTAGAAAGGGTAGGGACCCAAGAAAGGGCTTAGACAAGGCTCTCAGAGGAGTTCAGGATAAACTTCTGGACACTTCGGGTCCTCTGGCCCAGATTTTACATCTTTCGGATGAAGCCCTTCTTTCCGGCTCTCCTTTAGATCCTTTCGCCATTCGAGAATGGGCCTTTCGAGCTTTTTACTTCCTTGGTAACGCCAACGTTGCCATTTCTACTGAACGCAGAAGGTCGGCTTTGTTGCGAATTAACCCCAGATTGGCTGTTCTCGCTGTCGAAGAAGCAGGCTCTTCTGCCAAGGGTCTTCTCTTTGGAGAACCCTTCTTAGATATCATGAGGCATTACGTTTCCACCTTTACCTCTATCGACAAGATTCAAGCGTCCCTTAGGAAAGTTTTCAACCCTTCCAATCGGGTTTTTGGCAGGGCCGGCAGATTCAGGGGTCGTCTGCCCGGCCGTCAACACTTCATGGTCCAGCAACGCCAAGCAGTCGCTTACCAACAGTACCCCGCCTACCCTCAGAGAGCTCTCTTCCCACCAAGATCTCGAGCCGCCAGGACCAGACCAACCCTTCCTAGGCCCACCTTACCTACAGGCCCTTCCAATGCCCAGAGTGAGTACTCCTCCTTTACACCTGACTTCTTTCCCCACATCTCCCTTTGCAGGCAGGCTGTCCCTTTTTTCCCATTCGTGGGATTTAATTTCTCAGGACCCTTGGATTGCTCAAACAGTGAGAGGCTTCAAGATTGAATTCATATGCCCCCCCTTTCAGAGTGGTCACCCAAAACCCCTGAACCTCTCAAAACCAAATACAGACCTTATTGGTTCAGAAGTACTATCTCTCCACCTAAAAGGCGCTATAGAGGAGGTTTTCAGCCCTCACGAAGGGTTCCTAAGCAACCTTTTCCTAGTGAAGAAAAAGACAGGTGGTTTTCATCCGGTCATCAATCTTCGGGACCTAAATTTCTTTATGGTTTACCGCCATTTCAAGATGGAAGGTATCCACATGCTCAGAGACCTTCTCCGTCTCGGAGACTGGTTCATACGCCTGGACTTGACAGATGCCTACCTTACGGTACCTGTATTCCCAGACCATCGGAAGTTCCTCAGGTTTCTCTGGGATGGAAGGATATGGCAATTTACGTGCCTACCTTTCGGTCTCAGTTCAGCTCCCTGGTGTTTCACCAAGCTTTTAAAGCCTGTCGTGGCAACCCTCAGAGGCAAAGGCATTCGCCTTATCATTTATCTGGACGACATTCTCCTTATGGCAGAAGATCAGTCTTCCCTCCTTTGTCACTTACACACAACCACCTCCCTCCTTCAAGGGCTGGGATTTGTGATCAACTCGGAGAAGTCGGCTCTGATTCCCTCTCAGAAGGTGGAGTTTCTAGGTTTTCTCATAGACTCCACCTCTGGTCTTCTCCTTCCTCAAGAGAAGATCGACAAGATCAAATTAGAAATTCAAGATGTACTGGTGTCCCCCATGATATCTATCCGTCAACTTTCCAGAATTATCGGACTCCTCGCCTCCTCCATTCAGGCAATTTTCCCTGCCCCACTGCACTACCGAGCAATGCAGAGGCTGAAGATTCAATCTTTCAGGGAATGCCGTTCATATCATCAGATGATTTGTCTGAACGAGGAGGTTCGGGCAGAGATGTCCTGGTGGCTCCGTCACATGGAATCCTGGAATGGCAAAGCTATCTTCGGATCCTCGCCAGACTTTGTGCTTTCCTCAGATGCCAGCCTTCTGGGTTGGGGGGCGTCTTTCGAGACCTCTGCGACGGGGGGATCTTGGTCCCCTCTGGAACAGTCGCTTCACATCAATTGTCTAGAGCTCTTGGCAGGCTCATTCTCCAAACAGTTTACAAACTGTTGCATCCTCCTTCGGATGGACAACATATCTGCGGTCCAGTACATCAAACGCTTAGGAGGTACGAAATCCAAGATGCTATCAGATCTTACCTCAGAATTGTTCAGGTTCTGTGCCTCCCGCAACATATCCCTCCGGGCGCAATATATCCCGGGAGTTTCGAATATTGTCGCAGATTGGTTTTCTCGTTTCTGGAGAGACTCCAGTGATTGGCGACTTCTTCGCCCCGTGTTTTTACGAATTCAGAATATCCTTGGTCCCTTTTCTGTGGACCTTTTTGCTTCCAGGATCAATCATCAGTTGCCTCGTTATTTCAGCTGGCTTCCGGATCCGGGGAGCGAAGCTTCGGATGCTTTTTTACAGAAATGGCCTCTATTCGGAGCTTATGCTTTCCCCCCCTTCTCACTAATCACGAGAACCCTTTGGACGGCCAGGAGGCTCAAATGCTCCCTGACGATAGTTACCCCCTTCTGGCCAAAGCAACCCTGGTTTCCTCTCCTTCTGGAAATGACAGTCTCCCCCTCTCTCCTGCTTCCCAATGTATGCGACATTCTTTTAGACCTACTAGGGGAACCTCACCCCCTGGTTCTCCAGAATCGCCTTCCACTGCTAGCTTGGCAGATTTCAGGGGATCCTAGTCCGCCGAAGGCCTTTCAAGAGACGCTCAGCTTCTCCTTCGAGAATCTTGGGCCCCTGGCACCAGGAAATGTTACGCTTCAGCCTGGGCATCATGGGCTTGTTGGTGTCCTCGCAGGCAGGTTGATCCCTTTTCAGCCCCTGTAGTTCTTATTGTAAATTTTCTTTCTGAGCTTTTTTCTCAAGGCAAGGCTTATCGTTCCATTAATGTCGTCCGCTCTGCAATCTCTGCGGGCCACTTTCCAGTCGATGGCAATCCGGTTGGTAGACACCCCTTGATTTGCAGAATCTTGATAGCTATTCGATTGAAAGTTCCCCCTTCTGCTCGATACTCTCATCTTTGGGATGTCTCCATCATGCTATCCTTTCTTAGGAATTGGCCTCCCAATGTAGAACTTTCTCTTAAGCAATTGTCAGCCAAATTGGCGATGTTGCGCTGCCTGGTCTCCTTCCGCAGGATTTCGGACATCCGGGCGCTGGACGTCGAGGGCATTTCTTTTTCCCCTGAAGGCGTTTCCTTTTCCGTCTCTAAACGCACAAAATCTATGTCATCTTCCATCTTTTACCCTTATTTCCCTGACGATCCTCAGCTCTGTGTGGCTCTCTGCTTGAAATCTTATCTTTCTAGGACGTCGTCCTCCCGTCCTTCTCCCGGGGGTCAATTACTAATTTCTTTTGTTCCACCCTTTCGCCCTGTCTCTTCTCCCACTTTGGCCAGATGGGTCCGTTGGCTCATGTCCTCTGCAGACATTGACCTTTTGTTTGGAGCTCATTCTGTTCGGGGTGCGGCGGCATCCAGAGCTCTTTTATCGGGCAGTAATCTTCAAGATATCCTTAAAGCTGCGGATTGGTCTTCTTCAACTACCTTTTCTCGCTTCTATTTTAAACCCATTCTTCACGCTTCGGAGTCATTACTTTTATTGCGTTAAAATTGCAAAATATGAAGCCTCCTGTCTTGACATAAAATTCAGATTATTATAACCTTGGTGACTAAATAATCTTGATTTTATTAAAGACAGGAGGCGAATATTTTCCCTCCCTTTTCTCTCCCAATACTGGATAAAAAAATAAAAATAAAAAAAAGTTTTCTGATAAGAATAATGAACTGTTATGTTTATTCTTTATATTTTATTCTTTGAATCTGTATCTAAGAGAACAGCTATTATTGTCACTTTATTTTCTTTTACAGTTTAATTCGATGGATGGGATTTTCCTGATTTCTCTCAAGGCTTGACTAGGATCTTCAAGACTCTGGATTCTTCTTCCCGAGATGTTATTGATGTTCGTTCTATAATCTTCTAGTTATCCACCAAAGAAAAGAGGAAGGACTTAGTTTGTTCTGGACTCTTTATTGTGATGCTGTATCCTGATTGGTTATACATTGTTGCTGTGTGATTATTTTTTTCTTACTTTCAGTTTCTTTGCTGTTGTTTTTGGTGTCAGTAAAGAATAATGCAAAATATTCGCCTCCTGTCTTTAATAAAATCAAGATTATTTAGTCACCAAGGTTATAATAATCTGAATTTCTTGTGACTTCTTTGTATGACCTCCTGTTGCCTCATGGGATGCCTTTGGATCACAACTCTGCCTATGTCTAAATATTTGTATATAATGTTATTTCTGTGGTCTGTTTATAGATTTTGCTACAGTTTGACCTCTCATTTCCAGTATTATTGTGTATGACATTGATGTTTTCTGGACTGTGTTTATATGAATCTGCTACAGTTTACTCTCTTCTTAGATGAAAACCTGTACATTAATAATGGAATATTGTTTCATAACTAAATATTTTATTTAAAAATCTCAGAATGTCCCTTTAAATTCAGGAATTCTCAAGTGATTGAAAGAAGGTTTCCAAATTCAGTAATATGACTGGGTGGGTGCAATGTGTTGCCATTTTACATATTCTTCCTCTGCATTGTATTATTCTTCCTCTGCATTGTCTTTAGGGAAATGTAGATTTGATATGATTTGATAATTATCTGGTAACATCAAACTAGCTGCAGACGTTCACTGTACTTCAATGCACTGAGGCGGTATTTTTAAAACATAATGATTATAGAACAATAGTGACTGTTCTATATATATTTTATCAGCAAATAATATTACTAAGTATTCCTTAATTTAAATATCTTATCTTGGCATTTGTTAATGGATGTGTATGGATTTGTTTAAACCACTACAGTTAAATGACCATTATGGTGTTAAAATGACATGCTTTAATCTGATAGAGTTGTTATCTCAACACTAGTGATGCTGTAATGCTATGTATTTAACTCTAGCAAAGGGATCTAATAAGCAGCAGTTTCCTCTTTGGACCAGCACTGCTCTGCGGGTCCCTAGTAGGACTTTACGTATATGTGTTTAATTGAAGGTTGCCACCCAGCCGGTATTTTGCTGACATGGCTGATATTTCTAAGGTTCAGGTCAAAGCTGAAAAAGATTAAATATAGAAATAAAGAAATAAAAATGCCATTGTGGCAAAACTTCATCCCAGTGTATTGGAATCTACTTATAAACAAATCATTATTTAAAATCCGCCCTAGCAGATTTAGTTCCTAATATATGCTGTATAGTTATGGTCACTATTTAAAAACAAAACAAAACATAACAGCATCACTAATGTTAAAATTACATGCTTTAACTGATTAGAAAATATAATTTTAACACTACAATGGCCCTTTAAAGGGATATTAAATAGTGCTCCTTCAGTAAAAACAAATATGTTAAATCAAAATAACCATAAAAAGAAACAGATTGTGTAAAAAACAACTAACAACTTACTTGTTTTCTTGCATAATAAGCACTTACGCTCAATGTAGCCCTGCCCCCAGTGTGATATGGGAGCTGACATCTTTGAAACTTAGGTTACATTATGGCTGAACTAGGCACAAGCAAGTCTGACTCCCTGTTACCTAGTTTATTCACTTAATAGTAACCAAGTTTTATGACATCATACTAAGATAAACCTTCCTGCAGAGGCCCCCTCCTCCTTGTAAGGCTGTGACAGGAAGTAACGGACACTGCAATAATGTAATGTAAAAAAAAAAAAAACAATTTAAATAGATGAATAATACACATTGCAATAGTTTCTATTAAGTATGATACAACTTAGTGCTTTGTTATTACAGCAATGAAACAGACTGTTTAACATCCCTTTAAGAAATATTTTACAGAAATATTAACTATGAGAACAATTATTTTCTTTTTATTTTCTCAGTTTAGTGACTGCAAAAGTTTGTTCTTCATTTTTGTCATTTACAGTGCTTAAAAAGTATTGAATATATTATAAGAACCGTATCCCCTCTTTAATTTATATTTTTATTACGTCTGAGTGAACATGCTTGTCCATGTATAAGGCTATAATAGGGCTGACTTGTAATCTTGGAAGAACTATATTTTACAAAATTATGATAATTGATTGGTTGATCTCCTATTTTCTTATTTTCTGTTTTTAAAATTCTTTAGTAATTGTGTATTGTTGCTTAGCAGTTAATATGGTAAATAACCAAAAAGGCTTTGATTAATGAGCCATGAAGCAAAACAAAGCATGTCATAACACAAACTGATTAGGGAAGAAGGGAAGATAGTTTTTCTACTATTTATTTAACCTCAGAAATTATTTTTACTTTGAATACTTAATATTTATGTAATAATATAGTAATTCTTGTGTTGTCATTTCATAGTCAAATAAAGCTATCAGTTAAGAAAAAACAACAAGGAAGAGGCGCCAATGGTGCAGATCAATGGGGATTCTTATGGTGTACCAATAGTATATATACACAGGGTACTCACAATCGGTAAAGGCATTCAATTATGCCAATAGAGACAGGCTGGATTTCAACAGCAATCCAGCTGGCTGAGCATGGAGGCAGCTCTCTACCGGTATCCAACTGGAGAAAATCTAAAAGTGCAGGCAAAGAATTCTTTGCCTGCACTTTTAAATAAAGCTATCAGTATATTCCATTGATCTATTTTAGTTGTCTGAATTGTTACATTTTTTTGCCATCATTAAAATTTATATTCCAATTCCTATGGAACTTTTGTGTTTGATATGCTTGAGTGATAAGGACATCTAGATTTCCCGAACTAATTGGTTAAATCCCTAAAAATTCCTATATTATAAAGACATAGAGCTAGATCACAAGTTAAGCGGTAGTTTGTATTTGAGCGTTATTTTTTCGTACTCTGCCATTCACATTACGAGTTGAAAGTAAAAAGTTTGCGCTCTCGCGTTTGCAAAGTCGTGGTAACAAAATTACATTCTCCCATAGGCTTCAATAGTGCCAAAAAAGTTGGAAAAAACCTAACACCCACAAGTCGCCCAAACACAATCACGGTTATTTAAATGCACAAAATAAGATAATATTGCATATTTTCATAATTCAATGTTCTGCACATAGCAGAATAAATTCTATTTATTCTTAAAGAGAGATTTAAATATATATCTGATGGATTTTTGCCCAAAATATATACAGGGAGTGCAGAATTATTAGGCAAGTTGTATTTTTGAGGATTAATTTTATTATTGAACAACAACCATGTTCTCAATGAACCCAAAAAACTCATTAATATCAAAGCTGAATAGTTTTGGAAGTAGTTTTTAGTTTGTTTTTAGTTTTAGCTATTTTAGGGGGATATCTGTGTGTGCAGGTGACTATTACTGTGCATAATTATTAGGCAACTTAACAAAAAACAAATATATACCCATTTCAATTATTTATTTTTACCAGTGAAACCAATATAACATCTCAACATTCACAAATATACATTTCTGACATTCAAAAACAAAACAAAAACAAATCAGTGACCAATATAGCCACCTTTCTTTGCAAGGATACTCAAAAGCCTGCCATCCATGGATTCTGTCAGTGTTTTGATCTGTTCACCATCAACATTGCGTGCAGCAGCAACCACAGCCTCCCAGACACTGTTCAGAGAGGTGTACTGTTTTCCCTCCTTGTAAATCTCACATTTGATGATGGACCACAGGTTCTCAATGGGGTTCAGATCAGGTGAACAAGGAGGCCATGTCATTAGATTTTCTTCTTTTATACCCTTTCTTGCCAGCCACGCTGTGGAGTACTTGGACGCGTGTGATGGATCATTGTCCTGCATGAAAATCATGTTTTTCTTGAAGGATGCAGACTTCTTCCTGTACCACTGCTTGAAGAAGGTGTCTTCCAGAAACTGGCAGTAGGACTGGAAGTTGAGCTTGACTCCATCCTCAACCCGAAAAGGCCCCACAAGCTCATCTTTGATGATACCAGCCCAAAACAGTACTCCACCTCCACCTTGCTGGCGTCTGAGTCAGACTGGAGCTCTATGCCCTTTACCAATCCAGCCACGGGCCCATCCATCTGGCCCATCAAGACTCACTCTCATTTCATCAGTCCATAAAACCTTAGAAAAATCAGTCTTGAGATATTTCTTGGCCCAGTCTTGACGTTTCAGCTTGTGTGTCTTGTTCAGTGGTGGTCGTCTTTCAGCCTTTCTTACCTTGGCCATGTCTCTGAGTATTGCACACCTTGTGCTTTTGGGCACTCCAGTGATGTTGCAGCTCTGGAATATGGCCAAACTGGTGGCAAGTGGCATCTTGGCAGCTGCACGCTTGACTTTTCTCAGTTCATGGGCAGTTATTTTGCGCCTTGGTTTTTCCATACGCTTCTTGCGACCCTGTTGACTATTTTGAATGAAACGCTTGATTGTTCGATGATCACGCTTCAGAAGCTTTGCAATTTTAAGAGTGCTGCATCCCTCTGCAAGATATCTCACTATTTTTGACTTTTCTGAGCCTGTCAAGTCCTTCTTTTGACCCATTTTGCCAAAGGAAAGGAAGTTGCCTAATAATTATGCACACCTGATATAGGGTGTTGATGTCATTAGACCACACCCCTTCTCATTACAGAGATGCACATCACCTAATATGCTTAATTGGTAGTAGGCTTTCGAGCCTATACAGCTTGGAGTAAGACAACATGCATAAAGAGGATGATGTGGTCAAAATACTCATTTGCCTAATAATTCTGCACTCCCTGTATACCTATATATAAATATACATGATTACTGTATATACGTATAGATAATGGATATATACAGATATATTGAAATAACATAATTTATGTAAGAACTTACCTGATAAATTCATTTCTTTCATATTAGCAAGAGTCCATGAGCTAGTGACGTATGGGATATACATTCCTACCAGGAGGGGCAAAGTTTCCCAAACCTCAAAATGCCTACAAATACACCCCTCACCACACCCACAAATCAGTTTAACGAATAGCCAAGAAGTGGGGTGATAAGAAAAAAGTGCGAAAGCATATAAAATAAGGAATTGGAATAATTGTGCTTTATACAAAAAAATCATAACCACCACAAAAAAGGGCGGGCCTCATGGACTCTTGCTAATATGAAAGAAATGAATTTATCAGGTAAGTTCTTACATAAATTATGTTTTCTTTCATGTAATTAGCAAGAGTCCATGAGCTAGTGACGTATGGGATAATGACTACCCAAGATGTGGATCTTTCCACGCAAGAGTCACTAGAGAGGGAGGGATAAAATAAAGACAGCCAATTCCTGCTGAAAATAATCCACACCCAAAATAAAGTTTAATGAAAAACATAAACAGAAGATTCAAACTGAAACCGCTGCCTGAAGTACTTTTCTACCAAAAACTGCTTCAGAAGAAGAAAATACATCAAAATGGTAGAATTTAGTAAAAGTATGCAAAGAGGACCAAGTTGCTGCTTTGCAAATCTGATCAACCGAAGCTTCATTCCTAAACGCCCAGGAAGTAGAAACTGACCTAGTAGAATGAGCTGTAATCCTTTGAGGCAGAGTTTTACCCGACTCGACATAGGCATGATGAATTAAAGATTTCAACCAAGATGCCAAAGAAATGGCAGAAGCTTTCTGGCCTTTTCTAGAACCGGAAAAGATAACAAATAGACTAGAAGTCTTTCGGAAAGACTTAGAAGCTTCAACATAATATTTCAAAGCTCTAACAACATCCAAAGAATGCAACGATTTCTCCTTAGAATTCTTAGGATTAGGACATAATGAGGGAACCACAATTTCTCTACTAATGTTGTTGGAATTCACAACCTTAGGTAAAAATTCAAAAGAAGTTCGCAACACCGCCTTATCCTGATGAAAAATCAGAAAAGGAGACTCACAAGAAAGAGCAGATATTCTCGGAATTCTAAAAGAATGCCAAGAAAAATGATGAGAAAGACACCAAGAAATATAAGTCTTCCAGACTCTATAATATATCTCTCTAGATACAGATTTACGAGCCTGTAACATAGTATTAATCACAGAGTCAGAGAAACCTCTTTGACCAAGAATCAAGCGTTCAATCTCCATACCTTTAAATTTAAGGATTTGAGATCCTGATGGAAAAAAGGACCTTGCGACAGAAGGTCTGGTCTTAGCGGAAGAGCCCACGGATGGCAAGAGGCCATCCGGACAAGATCCGCATACCAAAACCTGTGAGGCCATGCCGGAGCTACCAGCAGAACAAACGAGCATTCCTTCAGAATCTTGGAGATTACTCTTGGAAGAAGAACTAGAGGCGGAAAGATATAGGCAGGATGATACTTCCAAGGAAGTGATAATGCATCCACTGCTTCCGCCTGAGGATCCCGGGATCTGGACAGATACCTGGGAAGTTTCTTGTTTAGATGAGACGCCATCAGATCTATTTCTGGAAGCTCCCACATTTGAACAATCTGAAGAAATACTTCTGGGTGAAGAGACCATTCACCCGGATGCAACGTTTGGCGACTGAGATAATCCGCTTCCCAATTGTCTATACCTGGGATATGAACCGCAGAGATTAGACAGGAGCTGGATTCCGCCCAAACCAGAATTCGAGATACTTCTTTCATAGCCAGAGGACTGTGAGTCCCTCCTTGATGATTGATGTATGCCACAGTTGTGACATTGTCTGTCTGAAAACAAATGAACGATTCTCTCTTCAGAAGAGGCCAAGACTGAAGAGCTCTGAAAATTGCACGGAGTTCCAAAATATTGATCGGTAATCTCACCTCCTGAGATTCCCAAACTCCTTGTGCCGTCAGAGATCCCCACACAGCTCCCCAACCTGTAAGACTTGCATCTGTTGAAATTACAGTCCAGGTCGGAAGAACAAAAGAAGCCCCCTGAATTAAACGATGGTGATCTGTCCACCACGTTAGAGAGTGTCGTACAATCGGTTTTAAAGATATTAATTGAGATATCTTTGTGTAATACCTGCTCCATTGATTCAGCATACAGAGCTGAAGAGGTCGCATGTGAAAACGAGCAAAGGGGATCGCGTCCGATGCAGCAGTCATAAGACCTAGAATTTCCATGCATAAGGCTACCGAAGGGAATGATTGAGACTGAAGGTTTCGACAAGCTGAAATCAATTTTAGACGTCTCTTGTCTGTCAAAGACAGAGTCATGGACACTGAATCTATCTGGAAACCTAGAAAGGTTACCCTTGTCTGAGGAATCAATGAACTTTTTAGTGAATTGATCCTCCAACCAAGATCTTGAAGAAACAACACAAGTCGATTCGTATGAGATTCTGCTAAATGTAAAGACTGAGCAAGTACCAAGATATCGTCCAAATAAGGAAATACCACAATACCCTGTTCTCTGATTACAGACAGAAGGGCACCGAGAACCTTTGTAAAAATTCTTGGAGCTGTAGCTAGGCCAAACGGCAGAGCCACAAACTGGTAATGCTTGTCCAGAAAAGAGAATCTCAGGAACTGATAATGATCTGGATGAATCGGAATATGCAGATATGCATCCTGTAAATCTATTGTGGACATATAATGCCCTTGTTGAACAAAAGGCAAGATAGTCCTTACAGTTACCATTTTGAACGTTGGTATCCTTACATAACGATTCAATATTTTTAGATCCAGAACTGGTCTGAAGGAATTCTCCTTCTTTGGTACAATGAAGAGATTTGAATAAAACCCCAGTCCCTGTTCCAGAACTGGAACTGGCATAATTACTCCAGCCAACTCTAGATCTGAAACACATTTCAGAAATGCTTGAGCTTTCACTGGATTTACTGGGACACGGGAAAGAAAAATTCTCTTTGCAGGAGGTCTTATCTTGAAACCAATTCTGTACCCTTCTGAAACAATGTTCTGAATCCAAAGATTGTGAACAGAATTGATCCAAATTTCTTTGAAAAAACGTAACCTGCCCCCTACCAGCTGAGCTGGAATGAGGGCCGCACCTTCATGTGGACTTAGAAGCTGGCTTTGCTTTTCTAGAAGGCTTGGAATTATTCCAGACTGGAGATGGTTTCCAAACTGAAACTGCTCCTGAGGATGAAGGATCAGGCTTTTGTTCTTTGTTGAAACGAAAGGAACGAAAACGATTATTAGCCCTGTTTTTACCCTTAGATTTTTTATCCTGTGGTAAAATAGTTCCTTTCCCACCAGTAACAGTTGAGATAATAGAATCCAACTGAGAACCAAATAATTTGTTACCCTGGAAAGAAATGGAAAGTAGAGTCGATTTAGAAGACATATCAGCATTCCAAGTTTTAAGCCATAAAGCTCTTCTAGCTAAAATAGCTAGAGACATAAACCTGACATCAACTCTGATAATATAAAAAATGGCATCACAGATAAAATTATTAGCATGTTGAAGAAGAATAATAATATTATGAGAATCATGATCTGTTACTTGTTGCGCTAAAGTTTCCAACCAAAAAGTTGAAGCTGCAGCAACATCAGCCAATGATATAGCAGGTCTAAGAAGATTACCTGAACACAGATAAGCTTTTCTTAGAAAGGATTCAATTTTCCTATCTAAAGGATCCTTAAAGGAAGTACCATCTGACGTAGGAATAGTAGTACGTTTAGCAAGGGTAGAAATAGCCCCATCAACTTTAGGGATTTTGTCCCAAAATTCTAATCTGTCAGACGGCACAGGATATAATTGCTTAAAACGTTTAGAAGGAGTAAATGAATTACCCAAATTATTTCATTCTCTGGAAATTACTTCAGAAATAGCACCAGGAACAGGAAAAACTTCTGGAATAACCACAGGAGATTTAAAGACCTTATCTAAACGTTTAGATTTAGTATCAAGAGGACCAGAATCCTCAATTTCTAAAGCAATTAGTACTTCTTTAAGTAAAGAACGAATACATTCCATTTTAAATAAATATGAAGATTTATCAGCATCAACCTCTGAGACAGAATCCTCTGAACCAGAAGAGTCATTAGAATCAGAATGATGTTCATTTAAAAATTCATCTGTATAAAGAGAAGTTTTAAAAGATTTTTTATGTTTACTAGAAGGAGGAATAACAGACATAGCCTTCTTGATGGATTCAGAAACAAAATCTCTTATGTTATCAGGAACATTCTGAACATTAGATGTTGATGGAACTGCAACAGGTAATGGTACATTACTAAAGGAAATATTATCTGCATTAACAAGTTTGTCATGACAATTAATACAAACAACAGCTGGAGGAACAGCTACCAAAAGTTTACAGCAGATACACTTAGCTTTGGTAGTTCCAGCACCAGACAGCGATTTTCCTGAAGTATCTTCTGACTCAGATGCAACGTGAGACATCTTGCAATATGTAAGAGAAAAAACAACATGTAAAGCAAAATTGATCAAATTCCTTAAATGACAGTTTCAGGAATGGGAAAAAAATGCCAAGGAACAAGCTTCTAGCAACCAGAAGCAAAGAAAAATGAGACTTAAATAATGTGGAGACAAAAAGCGACGCCCATATTTTTTTTAGCGCCAAATAAGACGCCCACATTATTTGGCGCCTAAATGCTTTTGGCGCCAAAAATGACACCACGTCCGGAACGCCGACATCTTTGGCGCAAAAGAACGTCAAAAAATGACGTAACTTCCGGCGACACGTATGACGCCGGAAACAGAAAGATTTTTTGCGCCAAAAAAGTCCGCGCCAAGAATGACGCAATAAAATGAAGCATTTTCAGCCCCCGCGAGCCTAACAGCCCACAGGGAAAAAAGTCAAATTTTTAAAGTAAGAAAAATAATTGATTCAAGTGCATTATCCCAAATATGAAACTGACTGTCTGAAAATAAGGAATGTTGAACATCCTGAGTCAAGGCAAATAAATGTTTGAATACATATATTTAGAACTTTATTAAAAAAGTGCCCAACCATAGCTTAGAGTGTCACAGAAAATAAGACTTACTTACCTCAGGACACTCATCTACATGTTTGTAGAAAGCCAAACCAGTACTGAAACGAAAATCAGCAGAGGTAATGGTATATATATATAAGAGTATATCGTCGATCTGAAAAGGGAGGTAAGAGATGAATCTCTACGACCGATAACAGAGAACCTATGAAATAGACCCCGTAGAAGGAGATCACTGCATTCAAATAGGCAATACTCTCCTCACATCCCTCTGACATTCACTGCACGCTGAGAGGAAAACCGGGCTCCAACCTGCTGCGGAGCGCATATCAACGTAGAATCTAGCACAAACTTACTTCACCACCTCCATAGGAGGCAAAGTTTGTAAAACTGATTTGTGGGTGTGGTGAGGGGTGTATTTGTAGGCATTTTGAGGTTTGGGAAACTTTGCCCCTCCTGGTAGGAATGTATATCCCATATGTCACTAGCTCATGGACTCTTGCTAATTACAAGAAAGAAATCTATTTAAAAATACATGTAACATATTCTGCTATATGCAGAACATTGGAAGATATAATATTTACAGTAAATACATAGTGTAACACTTTATTAAATATGAATATTGCATAAATATGAAATTTCATGTTTTCATCTACTTGACTGCAAAGGGCTCTAACGCACATATAAATGTATACATGTGTGTACATATGTATTTATTTGTTCATGTGTGTATTTATTTCTGTAAATACAAATTTACACATATACATACAGTATGTACACACTTAGGAGCCGGCCCATTTTAGGTTTAGGACCCTGGATAGCGCTTGTTTATTGGTGGCTAAATTTAGCCACCAATAAGCAGACGTAACCCAGGTTCTGAACCAAAAATGGGCCGGCTCCTAAGCTTTACATTCCTGCTTTTTAAATAAAGATAGCAAGAGAACGAAGACAAATTGATAAACGAGTAAATTAGAAAGTTGCTTAAAATTGCATACTCTATCTGAATCATTAAAGAAAAAAATGGGTTTTGTATCCCTTTAATTAGATCACTGTAATTATTCTAACGATAATTATTAAAGCGTAAATAGCAATTGCACTCATGCATTCACATTTACTTTCAACTTGTAATATGGGCAGAATTTAACTTGCGTGCAAAGAGTCTCGAAAACCCATGTCGCTTGCACGCAAACAATAGCACTCCACTTGTAATCTAACCCTTAGTTGCCAAGTTTGTGTAGATCTACATGAAAGCAAAAATAATAAAAAAATCCAATGGCAAAGCGACACATCATCAAACATGTATATATAGTATCTGAAAGACTTCTTGCAATATATCTACATATTACTCAAACAGAAATTGTACCTCCTGTGACTCTGCAGTAACACCAAAAATATTTTACCTTCTTGTGTGTTTATTTTTAGATTATATTTTTGATGGGAAAAGTTAACCAGACGTCATTAGTGTTCTCTAAAATTACTTTTTACTCACCTGGTAGGAGGAGAGCAATGCTCCATATTCGTCCATATAGGTTTACTGAGAGCAACTTTGGATAGAATTGTTTTTACAAATTATACTTAATACAATTTATACACAAATAATGTTTACTTAGCTGAATTAAAGGGATACTAAATACATTCTTTTTTCTTTCATGATTCAGATAGAGCATGCAATTTTAAGCAACTTCCTAATTTACTCCTATTATTAATTTTTCTTCGTTCTCTTGCTATCTTTATTTGAAAAAGCAAGAATCTAAGCTTAGGAGACAGACCATTTTTGTTTTAGCACCCTGGGTAGCGCTTGCTGATTTGTAGATACTTTTCAAATAAAGACAGCAAGAGAACAAAGAAAATGTGATAATAGGAGTAAAAATAAAAAGTTGCATAAAATGACACGCTCTATCTTAATCATGAAAGAAGAAACACATAACTATAGAGCAGCAAACAATATTTTGTAAAATATTTAGCAACATATAAATCATGGTTGTCAAGAAGCTTATAAGGAGTGCTGTAGATCTGAGCTATCATCACCAACCATCTGGCACTAATTCTGGTGCCCTGGAGGAACCTGGAATTTGTTTTGCCTGGCATCTGATGTAGCATCATATGAACTTGCACTCTGAGAGGCCTCAGCCAAAGAAACAAGTAAGATGATCTCCCCTTTAATGTGTAATACACTCCAGCAGGTAAAAAGGTAATTTACCTTTATTTTAACATTTGAAATAGCTATTTTGGTTTGTTAAAACAGCCACCCATATAGAACATTTTGATACTATAGTACTGGCTACAGAAAAGCTAAACAAACAAGCAGTAGCAGGAATGAACCTCTCAGTGGGGGTGGAAGAAAGAGAAAGCCCGGCCTATTTAAAAGGACATTCCTGCAGTTGCTTTCAACACAACTAAAGGGACATGATTCAGATAGAGCATACAATTTTAAACAGGTTTCCAATTGACTTATTTTATTTTGTTTGCTTAATTCTCTTGGTATCCTTTGTTGAAAATCATACATAGGTAGGCTCAGGAGCAGCAATGCACTACAGGGTGCTAGCTGGTGATTGGTGGCTGTTTAGATATGCCTATTGTCATTGGCTTATCAATTTTTTCAGATAATTTAAAGTAGTGCATTACTGCTCCCTCAAGAAAGGATACCAAAAGAATGAAGCAAAATTGGTCATAGGAGTAAATTGGAAAGTTGTTTAACAATCTATGCTTTATCTCAGTGTTTCTCAACCATGGTCCTTAAGTACCCCCAACAGGACAGGTTTCCATTATAGCTGAACTAGAGCACAAACATGCTATTAAAATAATAAACAATCATTCTGATAAAATAAATTATGTTGAAGTAGTTTATGAGTTGATTTTGTTTTGTTTTCATTAAACCAGGAAGTGCATGTGTTTGCTAAAATATGAAATGAGAATGTGGGAGTTGCATTGAGTACAAAAAACAGTTGTGCAAAGAGTCTATGGCCCCAATTTATCAAAGGGCTTACGGACCTGATCCGACACTGTGGATCAGGTCCGCAAGACCTTGCTAAATGCGGAGAGCAATACGCTCTCTGCATTTAACATTGCTCCAGCAGCTCACAAGAGCTGCTGGTGCAACGCCGCCCCCTGCTGACTCGTGGCCGGAGGTGTCAACCAACCCGATCGTACTCGATCGGGTTGATTTCAGGCGATCCCTGTCCGCCTGCTCAGAGCATGCGGACAGGGTTATGGAGCAGCGGTCTTTAGACCGCTGCTTCATAAGTTGTGTTTCTGGCGAGTCTGAAGACTCGCCAGAAACACGGCCCTTCAAGCTCCGCACGGAGCTTGATAAATGGGCCTGTTGTTGCACTGTCTGGAATCAGGGAAATGGTGTTGAAAGGCTTTGTACAATTTCTTGTGTTTTCTGTTGAATTTGGACAGGTTTTTGAGTTTTCAGACATGTTATTGCAGGCAGAAAAAATGGATTAGCAAACAAAGATGACTTTAAAGGGACATTGTGATTCAGATAGGCCATGCAATTTTAAGCAACATTCTAATTTACTCATATTATCATTTTTTCTTTGTTCTCTTGCAATCTTTATTTGAAAAAGAAGGCATCTAAGATAAGGAGCCAGCCATTTTTTGCTTCAGAACCCTGGACAGCACTTGTTTATTGGTGGGTGAATTTATCCACCAATCAGCAATAACAACCCAGGTTGTTCACCAAAAATGGGCCGGCATCTAAACTTACATTCTTGCTTTTCAAATAAAGATACCAAGAGAATGAAGAAAATTTGATATTAGTAGTAAATTAGAAAGTTGCTTAAAATTGCATGTTCTATCTGAATCATGAAAGAAAAAATGTGGGTTCAGTGACCCTTTAATTTTGAAAAACACCTATGATAAAAGCTTACCAAGGAGACTGGATTATGAACCCTTGAAAGTGAGAGAGTATTTCTGTGACAAAAGTCTTATGCATACAATTTTACACATCATGAGCATATGCACATACACACATTCACCATTTACATGTGCTCTTAGTTGTAATGTTTTCTACTTATAGAAATTTTATATAACTACAGCCACCTATAGATGGAACTATACATTGCTATCAGTGTGTTTAATCATTACTCAACTCTCCTAAAGCTCTCTTTGGCCTATAAATGTCCTGGTTTCAAAGGTAAAAAAGGGACCAGCTAAATATGCCCCTGGATTGCTCAACTGCACCCACACACCCCTGGTCCCTTTTTTAACTATAAAAAAAAACACTTAAAGGGACATATTAGTCATATGCTAGATCACTAGAATGTGAGGCAGCATAACTGTAAAAAGCTCCCTAGCTAGTCCTAGACAAGCATCCTGTCTCTTTAAAGTGGGGTGTGAATACTTAGGAAATGTTAGGTAAAATATATTTTTACATAGAGATGTTCAGGTGATATTTTCTAGTCAGCTTTTTACAGCTGTGCTGTATCACTTCCATGTGCTTCAACATTTGAATATCATGTCACTTTAAGAAGGCAATATGTTCCATAGAAAGAAGTTTGCTGTGAAGAATTCATTGATAAGCTACTTATAAGTTTTAACACTATGGAAATAGCTGCTTTGTTTGATGGCAGAATTAAAGTAATTTAAGAGTTTTCTTTCATTGCCTAACTATTTAAAGCTGGTCTGGTAAGATTATCTAAGAAGTATCATCAAAACTGAGAGGTTTCTTAAATCATTTTATAAAGGCAGTTTTGATTCATTCTCCTAGCATCCTTTTTTAAAGGAGCAACAGTGCACAACTGGGAGCAAGCGTAATGAATCGGTAAGCCAATAACAAGAGGTATATATGTGCAGCCACCAATAAGCAACTAGCTCACCAGCTCCTGAGCCTACATAGGTTTTCACAAAGGATTCAAAGATAACTAAGACAATTATATTATAGAAGTAAATTGAAACGTTGTTTAAACATGTGTGCTCTGAAAAAAATTGGGTTTCATATCCATTAAAGCAACACTACACACAAAAAATGTGTCATGTAGAGAGGACAGATAAAACAAATAAAATTATTACTTTATTCATTATTTTTTTTGCCTGAAATATTGTTGAGCTGTTTATATTTAAACTTAAAATAATCCAGTATGTTATGCACACAGCTGATAAGGGTAAGTTATATGGCTCTATTGGTGGAGATTAATATACATCTGCCAGTCACACACACACACACACAAAAGAGGAATTTAAATAAAATAAATGTGTAATGCGTTCTGATACTTCCCCTTTAGTCAAAGAGTAAAACTAACCACAATGTCTCTTTAAACTTGAAATCTAGCAAATATACTGATCATGAGCTGAGAAGTAATTACAAATGAGCGTTATACTACAGCACAGACACATTCTGATTTGTTAAAGGGACACCAAACCCAATTTTTTTTTCTTTCATGATTCAGACAGTGTATGCAATTTTAAGCAACTTTCTAATTTACTCCTATTATCAATTGTTCTTTGTTCTCTTGGTATCTTTATTTGAAAAAGCAGGAATGTAATCTTAGAATCCAGCCCAGGATAGCGCTTGCTGATTGGTAGCTATATTAAAGGGACAGTTTACTCAAAAAATTTCTCCCCTTTAATTTGTTCCCAATGATCCACTTTACCTGCTGGAGTGTATTAAATTGTTTACAAGTAGCTCCTTTACCCTTATATTGGCATTTGAAATTGTTAATTTAGCATGTGGTATCCCGACCTATTCTGAAAGTTTGTGGCCGCAGGTCCCAGCTATAGATAAGCTTTGTAAACACAGCCAGCAGAAGAAATTACACTCCCAGTGTGATAAAGCAGAGATAAGGTAATAAAATGTTGATTTTCCATTGTTCTCTCAAAGTATTAGTGATTGTTTTAAGGACAGATATACGATAAAGAAGCAGGTATATGTGCACAATGTGATACAGTAATGAGATCTGATTATACCTACAAGCTCAACCTATTTTATTAGGCTGTGGCTTCAAAACACAAAATCAGAGCTTTAATATACAGAAATAAACCTTAAAAAGCTAATTTTCATACAGTTTTTACTCTGCAGTTGGTAAAAAAAGCAATTGTAAACACATTAAGGGAAAAACTATTTTACAGTATACTGTCCCTTTAAGCCACCTATCAGCAAGCACTACACAGGTGTTGAACCGAAGATGGGCCGGCTTGTAAGCTTATATTCCTGCTTTTTCAAATAAAAATACCAAGAATACAAAGAAAAATTGATAATAGGGATAAATTAGAAAGTAGCTTAAAATCCCCTGTTCTGTTATATCAGTTTCTATACAAAAAAAAAGTTCTTGTGAAGCATAAAGAGGATGCTTGGTCCTTTCCTACATGCCCAGTATAAGGAAATGTAGTCAATTATCTGTGGGGTTGACACTTACACAGCAACAGAAAGAAAAAAATACACATTTTTCTCATACTGTGCTCCCAGATAATAGTTTGTGCAGAAACGTTTTATTGTGTGTACTGAGGGTGACAAGAATTCTTTGGTAAAACACCATTCAGTATGAGACTTGCAAATAGGATTTACAACATTTGTGTTACCAGCCTAAAGGTTTTTTAAGGTATTTCATTTGTGTGACCTAGGTATAACCCCATGAATTAAAATTGTCATATAATGTTGCAAAAGTAGCACAGGGTGTGTATGTGTTTGGATTTAGCTGTACCCTCCTTTTGCCTCGAGGCAACAGGTGGAGTTGTGTATTGATGCAAGGAGGAGACAAGGCAACTCCTTAAGGAACTGTGTATGTACCTGTTTATTATTCAGAGCCATGGTTAACCCTTATAAATGATGACGGGAAGGTGTCATAACAATTAGTTGATTGCATTTTTCAGTCATTTTAAATGAATTCCATTTCTCCTTCTTCGGTTCACTTTACAGCAATTATCCTATAGGAAAGAATATTTCTCATAGTTTGTTAATAGAAAAGAGAATGTCAGTTGGAGGATGGGACTAAATAAATTAGCAAATCAAACTGTATTTGATGTTTTCAAGGGACACATAAACAGTTTTTAAAGAGATGTGGATCCCCTATTTCCAATCAATCACAAACATATTACAAAGCCTAGTTAAACACATACAAAATAAACAAAATAGTTGTTTTACAGAATTTTCAACAAGGTTTTTACAGTTTTTTTTTTATAAACTTGTACAGAAGCAAAAAGATAATCAGACAATGGTTGGCAGCTAACTGAGTATGGACGATGAATGCATAAAATTCAAAATCTGATTCAGAGTATGCAATTTTAAGGGAATTTTAAATCTACTTCTGTTTTCAAAATGTATTTCATTCTCTTGATATCTTTTATTAAAGGGATAGGAAAGTGAAAATTATACTTGTTAGATCAGGTTAGATCAACTGTTTTTTTCGTTAGATCTACTCTAAAATATGAAATATTAACAATCTTTTTCAGGGGGGGCTAACCCGTAGCCAGCCCCCCCTCAACAAAAATTTGGACAAAATGTTATTGATTATGATAGCTCCACGTTAGATCAGGTTTGATCAGCCAAAAGTTTTGTTAGATCTAGTCTAATTACTGAGATATTGCATTTTTAATGAGGGGGGGCTAGCCCCCCCTCAACTGAAATCTGGACCAAATTTGATTGATTTTGATAGATATACGTTAGATCAGGTTAGATCAACAGTTTTTTTCGTTAGATCTATCACGCAAGCGGCGGTATTCACAATCCTAGTTTGTGTGCGGGGGAGGGGTGATCCCCGGGTTAGCCCCCCCTCAACTGAAATCTGGACCAAATTTGATTGATTTTGATAGATATACGTTAGATCAGGTTAGATCAACTGTTTTTTTCGTTAGATCTATCACGCAAGCGGCGGTATTAACAATCCTATTTTGTGTACGGGGGAGGGGTGATCCCCGGGTTAGCCCCCCCTCAACTGAAATCTGGACCAAATTTTATTGATTTTGATAGATATACGTTAGATCAGATTAGATCAACTGTTTTTTTCGTTAGATCTATCACGCAAGCGGCGGTATTCACAATCCTAGTTTGTGTGCGGGGGAGGGGTGATCCCCGGGTTAGCCCCCCCTCAACTGAAATCTGGACCAAATTTTATTGATTTTGATAGATATACGTTAGATCAGGTTAGATCAACTGTTTTTTTCGTTAGATCTATCACGTAATCGGCGGTATTCACAATCCTAGTTTGGGTGCGGGGGAGGGGTGATCCCCGGGTTAGCCCCCCCTCAACTGAAATCTGGACCAAATGTTATTGATTTTGATAGATATACGTTAGATCAGGTTAGATCAACTGTTTTTTTCGTTAGATCTATCACGCAAGCGGCGTTATTAACAATCCTATTTTGTGTGCGGGGGAGGGGTGATCCCCGGGTTAGCCCCCCTCAACTGAAATCTGGACCAAATTTGATTGATTTTGATAGATATACGTTAGATCAGGTTAGATCAACTGTTTTTTTTCGTTAGATCTATCACGCAAGCGGCGGTATTCACAATCCTAGTTTGTGTGCGGGGGAGGGGCGATCCCCGGGTTAGCCCCCCCTCAACTGAAATCTGGACCAAATTTGATTGATTTTGATAGATATACGTTAGATCAGGTTAGATCAACTGTTTTTTTCGTTAGATCTATAACGCAAGCGCCGTTATTAACAATCCTATTTTGTGTGCGGGGGAGGGGTGATCCGCGGGTTTGCCCCCCCTCAACTGAAATCTGGACCAAGTTTTATTGATTTTGATAGATATACGTTAGATCAGGTTAGATCAACTGTTTTTTTCGTTAGATCTATCACGCAAGCGGCGGTATTCACAATCCTAGTTTGTGTGCGGGGGAGGGGTGATCCCCGGGTTAGCCCCCCCTCAACTGAAATCTGGACCAAATTTTATTGATTTTGATAGATATACGTTAGATCAGGTTAGATCAACTGTTTTTTTCGTTAGATCTATCACGTAATCGGCGGTATTCACAATCCTAGTTTGGGTGCGGGGGAGGGGTGATCCCCGGGTTAGCCCCCCCTCAACTGAAATCTGGACCAAATGTTATTGATTTTGATAGATATACGTTAGATCAGGTTAGATCAACTGTTTTTTTCGTTAGATCTATCACGCAAGCGGCGTTATTAACAATCCTATTTTGTGTGCGGGGGAGGGGTGATCCCTGGGTTAGCCCCCCTCAACTGAAATCTGGACCAAATTTTATTGATTTTGATAGATATACGTTAGATCAGGTTAGATCAACTGTTTTTTTCGTTAGATCTATCACGCAAGCGGCGGTATTCACAATCCTAGTTTGTGTGCGGGGGAGGGGCGATCCCCGGGTTAGCCCCCCCTCAACTGAAATCTGGACCAAATTTGATTGATTTTGATAGATATACGTTAGATCAGGTTAGATCAACTGTTTTTTTCGTTAGATCTATAACGCAAGCGCCGTTATTAACAATCCTATTTTGTGTGCGGGGGAGGGGTGATCCGCGGGTTTGCCCCCCCTCAACTGAAATCTGGACCAAGTTTTATTGATTTTGATAGATATACGTTAGATCAGGTTAGATCAAATGTTTTTTTCGTTAGATCTATCACGCAAGCGGCGGTATTCACAATCCTAGTTTGTGTGCGGGGGAGGGGTGATCCCCGGGTTAGCCCCCCCTCAACTGAAATCTGGACCAAATTTGATTGATTTTGATAGATATACGTTAGATCAGGTTAGATCAACTGTTTTTTTCGTTAGATCTATCACGCAAGCAGCGGTATTCACAATCCTAGTTTGTGTGCGGTGGAGGGGTTATCACTGGGCTAGCCCCCCTCAACTGAAATCCGGACCAAATTTTATTGAATTTGATAGATATATATTAGATCAGGTTAGATTAACTGTTTTTTTTGTTAGATCTATCACGCAAGAGGCGGTATTCACAATCCTATTTTGTGTGCGGGGGAGGGGTGATCACTGGGCTAGCCCCCCCTCAACTGAAAACCGGACCAAATTTTATTGAATTTGATAGATATATGTTAGATCAGGTTAGATCAACAGTTTTTTTCGTTAGATCTATCACGCAAGCGGCGGTATTCACAATCCTAGTTTGTGTGCGGGGGAGGGGTAATCACTGGGCTAGCCCCCCCCTTCAACTGAAATCCGGACTAAATTTTATTGATTTTGATAGATATATGTTAGATCAGGTTAGATCAAATGTTTTTTTGTTAGATCTATCACGCAAGCGGGGGTATTCACAATCCTAGTTTGTGTGCTGGGGAGTGTGACAGGGTTGGGGGGTGAGTGTGACAGTGCGAGAGAAGGTGAGTGTGACAGGATTAGTGGGTTAATGTGATCAGGTGAGTGTGGCAGGGTGAAGGGGGAGGGGGTGTGACAAAGTGATAGACAGGGTCGGGGTGGGACCAAAAATAGGCCCAAGCATTTTAAGGCAAAGCAGCCATCCCAATTTCTTGTCAACACCAGCATTTTTGTTGTTTAAAAAGATAGATAATCCCTTTATTACCCATTCCCCAGTTTTGCACAACCAACAATGTTATATTAATGTACTTTTTACCTCTGTGATTACCTTGTATCTAAGCCTCTGCAGACTGCTCCTTATCTCAGTTATATTAATATACTTTTTACCTCTGTGATTACCTTGTATCTAAGCCTCTGCAGACTGCCCACTTATCTCAGTTATATTAATACACTTTTTACCTCTGTGATTAGCCTGTATCTAAGCCTCTGCAGACTGCTCCTTATCTCAGTTATATTAATATACTTTTTACCTCTGTGATTACCTTGTATCTAAGCCTCTGCAGACTGCCCCCTTATCTCAGTTATATTAATATACTTTTTACCTCTGTGATTAGCCTGTATCTAAGCCTCTGTAGACTGCTCCTTATCTCAGTTATATTAATATACTTTTTACCTCTGTGATTACCTTGTATCTAAGCCTCTACAGACTGCCCCCTTATCTCCGTTATATTAATATACTTTTTACCTCTGTGATTAGCCTGTATCTAAGCCTCTGCAGACTGCTCCTTATCTCAGTTATATTAATATACTTTTTACCTCTGTGATAACCTTGTTTCTAAGCATCTTCTAACAGCCCCCTGATCACATGACATTTTATTTATTATGTGTTGACTTTCATTTTAGCCAATTAGTGCAGTGTCTGCCACAAGCCACGGGCGTGATCACAATGTTATTTATATGGCTCACATGAACTAGCTCTCCCCTGTTGTGAAAAGCAAATAAAAAAGCATGTGATAAGAGGCGGCCTTTAAGGGCTTAGAAATTATCATATGAGCCTTCCTAGGTTTTGTTTTTAACTAAGAATACCAAGAGAACAAAGCAAAATTGGTGATAAAAGTAAATTGGAAAGTTGTTTAAAATTGCATGCCCTATTTGAAACATAAAAGTTTTTTTGGGGACTTGACTGTCCCTTTAACACTCGCTTGTCCAGGATGATTGAAATGCTTTGCTATAGTGCAACTGTTTGCACCACAGCAGGGGATGGCGTTGCGCAATAATCCTCTTGTGCAAAATTACATTTTACCTTGCTTTGAAACATGGCCACCTGCAGGGATTGTAAATATACCTTAATGTGTGACATCCAGCACTACAGAAATACACTTGTATGAACGCAGACCCCACATACAGACACTCATATGCAAGCACATCACACATACACACACTTATATGCACGCACATCACACATACACACACTCATATGCAAGCACATCACACATATACACACTCATATGCACGCACATCACACATACACACACTTACACTCATATGTAAGCAGATCACACATACACCCACTTCCAAACACACTCATATGCAAGCACATCACACATACACACACTCATATGCACGCACATCACACATACACCCACTTACACTCATATGCAAGCACATCACACATACACACACTCATATGCACGCACATCACACATACACACACTCATATGCACGAACATCACACATACACACACTTACACTCATATGTAAGCAGATCACACATACACCCGCTTACACTCATATGCAAGCACATCACACATACACACACTCATATGCACGCACATCACACATACACCCACTTACACTCATATGCAAGCACATCACACATACACACACTCATATGCACGCACATCACACATACACACTCATATATGTAAGCAGATCACACATACACACACTTACACACACTCATATGTAAGCAGATCACACATACACCCACTTACACTCATATGTAAGCAGATCACACATACACCCACTTCCAAACACACTCATATGCAAGCACATCACATACACTCACTCATATGCAAGCACATCACACATACACACACTCATATGCACGCACATCACACATGCACACACTCATATGCAAGCACATCACACATACACACACTCATATGCAAGCACATCACACATACACACACTCATATGCACACACTTAACACATATACACACTTAAGGCTGTGACACACATACACATACATATACACACATACAATCATACATACACACATACATACAATCATACATATACACACATACAATCATACATACACACATACATACAATCATACATATACACACATACAATCATACATACAAGCATACATAAACACACACACAAGTATAAATATACACACATGCACATACACACACACATACAAGCATACATATACACACATACAATCATATATACACACATACATACAATCATACATATACACACATACTCACATACATACAAGCATACATATACACACACACAAGTATACATATATATATACACACACACATGCACGCACACACACAAGCATACATATATACACATACACACACGTGCATATATATATATATATATATATACACACACAAGCATACATATACACACACAAGCATACATATACACACACAAGCATACATATACACACAAGCATACATATGCACACACAAGCATACATATACACACAAGCATACATATACACACAAGCATACATATATACACATACACACAAGCATACATATATACACACACACAAGCATACATATACACACACACATATATATACACACACAAGCATACATATACACACATGCACATACAAATATATATATATATATATATATATATATATATATATATATATATACATACATGCACATACAAACATACATATACATACACACACAAGCATAAATATACACACATTCACACACAAGCATATATATACACACATGCACAAGCTCTTCCCTCCTGACCTGCGCGCTGCCTGGGGACAGCTCAACAGGAGCCGGGGACATTTCTGGGACATAATTTTTCCAGGGACAGTCTCCTCAATCCGGGGACTGTTCCCTAAAATCGGGGACGTCTGGTCACCCTATCATAAGAAATGTGTTGCATAGCATCTTCAACAAGTCTTCTTCTTTGTTCCATACCTGGGAGAGGTTCACCAGTGTGATCCATGGAGATGAAGGAGGGTTAATCTCATAAAGTATTAACTTCCATATCTCTTACATCAAGAGTTAATACTTATTATAATAAAATCAGCAATATTAAATGTTATAATAGGAGATGCATTACTTGTAATTTTATAGAACACAATACTAAAGAATGTATTTCTTCTGTTATAGGACAAATGTATACTATAAAATAATCCAATAAAGTGTAGAATAATCTTCCCTTCCCTGCTTCCTACACCCTGGTGGTATGTGGGGGCGTAGTTTGTCACTGCTGGATGTCTCTTGGTCTTGTGCAGAGCTTTGGAGCAGGGTTATAATAACGTACCTCACAGGCCAAATAGACACAGTGCGTGCAAAAGCACTGACTGGTTTGTGCATGGACATGCGCTTCTACATGCTACCGAATACCGCCTCTTGCATTATAGATCAAACAAAAAAAACAGTTGATCTAACCTGATCTAACGTATATCTATTTGGTCCAGATTTCAGTTGAGGGGGGCTAACCCGGGGATCACCCCTCCCCGCACACAAAATAGGATTGTGAATACCGCCGCTTGCGTGATAGATCTAACGAAAAAAACAGTTGATCTAACCTGATCTAACGTATATCTATCAAAATCAATAAAATTTGGTCCAGATTTCAGTTGAGGGGGGGCTAACCCGGGGATCACCCCTCCCCCGCACACAAACTAGGATTGTGAATACCGCCGCTTGCGTGATAGATCTAACGGAAAAAAACAGTGATCTAACCTGATCTAACGTATATCTATCAAAATCAATAAAATTTGGTCCAGATTTCAGTTGAGGGGGGGGCTAACCCGGGGATCACCCCTCCCCCGCACACAAAATAGGATTGTTAATAACGCCGCTTGCGTTATAGATCTAACGAAAAAAACAGTTGATCTAACCTGATCTAACGTATATCTATCAAAATCAATCAAATTTAGTCCAGATTTCAGTTGAGGGGGGGCTAACCCGGGGATCACCCCTCCCCCGCACACAAAATAGGATTGTTAATAACGCCGCTTGCATGATAGATCTAACGAAAAAAAACAGTTGATCTAACCTGATCTAACGTATATCTATCAAAATCAATAACATTTGGTCCAGATTTCAGTTGAGGGGGGGCTAACCCGGGGATCACCCCTCCCCCGCACACAAACTAGGATTGTGAATACCGCCGATTACGTGATAGATCTAACGAAAAAAACAGTTGATCTAACCTGATCTAACATATATCTATCAAAATCAATAAAATTTGGTCCAGATTTCAGTTGAGGGGGGGCTAACCCGGGGATCACCCCTCCCCCGCACACAAACTAGGATTGTGAATACCGCCGCTTGCGTGATAGATCTAACGAAAAAAACAGTTGATCTAATCTGATCTAACGTATATCTATCAAAATCAATAAAATTTGGTCCAGATTTCAGTTGAGGGGGGGCTAACCTGGGGATCACCCCTCCCCCGCACACAAAATAGGATTGTTAATAACGCCGCTTGCGTGATAGATCTAACGAAAAAAACAGTTGATCTAACCTGATCTAACATATATCTATAAAAATCAATAACATTTCGTCCAGATTTCAGTTGAGGGGGGGCTAACCCGGGGATCACCCCTCCCCCGCACACAAACTAGGATTGTGAATACCGCCGATTACGTGATAGATCTAACGAAAAAAACAGTTGATCTAACCTGATCTAACGTATATCTATCAAAATCAATAAAATTTGGTCCAGATTTCAGTTGAGGGGGGGCTAACCCGGGGATCACCCCTTCCCCCGCACACAAACTAGGATTGTGAATACCGCCGCTTGCGTGATAGATCTAACGAAAAAAACAGTTGATCTAATATGATCTAACGTATATCTATCAAAATCAATAAAATTTGGTCCAGATTTCAGTTGAGGGGGGGCTAACCCGGGGATCACCCCTCCCCCGCACACAAAATAGGATTGTTAATACCGCCGCTTGCGTGATAGATCTAACGAAAAAAACAGTTGATCTAACCTGATCTAACGTATATCTATCAAAATCAATCAAATTTGGTCCAGATTTCAGTTGAGGGGGGGCTAACCCGGGGATCACCCCTCCCCCGCACACAAACTAGGATTGTGAATACCGCCGCTTGCGTGATAGATCTAACGAAAAAAACAGTTGATCTAACCTGATCTAACGTATATCTATCAAAATCAATCAAATTTGGTCCAGATTTCAGTTGAGGGGGGGCTAACCCGGGGATCACCCCTCCCCCGTACACAAACTAGGATTGTGAATACCGCCGCTTGCGTGATAGATCTAACGAAAAAAACAGTTGATCTAACCTGATCTAACGTATATCTATCAAAATCAATAAAATTTGGTCCAGATTTCAGTTGAGGGGGGGCTAGCCCCCCCTCATTAAAAATGCAATATCTCAGTAATTAGACTAGATCTAACAAAACTTTTGGCTGATCAAACCTGATCTAACGTGGAGCTATCATAATCAATAACATTTTGTCCAAATTTTTGTTGAGGGGGGGCTGGCTACGGGTTAGCCCCCCCTGAAAAAGATTGTTAATATTTCATATTTTAGAGTAGATCTAACGAAAAAAACAGTTGATCTAACCTGATCTAACAAAGATCTAACAAATGGAATGATAATTTGTTAAAATTTTGAATATGGGGGGGCTAACCCGGGTGAGGTGGTTTAAGCTAATGACCCTGTCCTCGAAATTGGTGCTGAAGATCACTGGGACTTACACAATGAACTCCTTAGTTCTTCAGTGTTTGCATATTGTAAATAATCTGAGCATGAACTCATCAGCCAATTAGAAGACTTTTGTGATGAACATTAAAATAAATATATGCCATAATGTAAATCAAATGTTATCAAGGTTTGAAAATATCATATAACAGATTACATAACTCTTTTTGTGGTTCTTTCCTGTACCTTACATACACCTAGATTACGAGTTTTGCGTTACGGCTTTTAACGCTGAAAAAATGGCAATTTCAGCGTAAAAGCAGTAATGTAGCTATTGCGAGTCGTGCTGATATAGCTATACCGCAAGCATTTTGGCCTGTAACGCAACGTCCATTCTGCACTCAAAAAAAATGTGTGGGAATTTCATAGTGCCGGTATTACAGGTTGTGCAGTGAGGCTAAAATGCTTGCGTTACAGCCTATACCGTCACGATCCATACCGCCATCTGAGAGCAGTAGTTATGAGTTTTGCATAAATAAAAAGAGAGACGTGCTCAACCTGGGAACGAACAATAGCATAATAGCCTGTTCTATGGCTAGTTACCACCCTAGAAGCAGCCTCTTTTTGCTCAATGTGTGCCTTTCACAGAGAAGAACTTTCCTGTAGCATATCAGTCTGATCCTGACTTAACAGTGCAGTCCAGCCCCGAAATACCAGGCAATCATTCTCTGAAAGAGGTAAACGGCAAAACCCCAGACGTACGTTTCGACCTATTATGGGCCTCGTCAGTGAGGTGCAGCCATATCCCTCTAGGCACACTGAGCAACGGGTCCACGTCTGGATTCCCGCATCACACTTAGGGAGACTTCCCTAAGTATCATAATATGCATAAATAAAAAGAGAGAAGCGCTCAACCTGGGAACGAACAATAGCATAATAGCTTGTTCTATGGCTAGTTACCACCCTAGAAGCAGCCTCTTTTTGCTCAATGTGTGCCTTTCACAGAGAATAACTTTCCTGTAGCATATCAGTCTGATCCTGACTTAACAGTGCAGTCCAGCCCCAAAATACCAGGCAATCCCTCTCTGAACGAGAGAAACGAAGTAGAGAGCGGCAGATTAGGGGTTAATAAATGTATTTAATAGTCGCAATGTGGGTGGGCAGCAGATTAGGAGTTAATAGGTTTCATATAGTGTTTTCGATGCGGGTGAGCGGTGGTTTAGGGGTTAATAGGTTGTTTATGGGTGTTAGTGTACTTTGTAACACTTTAGTTATGAGTTTTGCGGCACAAAAATGTTTCACAAAACTCATAACTAAAGTGTTACAAAGTACACTAACACCCATAAACTACCTATTAACCCCTAAACCACCGCCCTCCACTATAATAAAGTTATTAACCCCTATTCCGCCACTCACCGACATCGCCAACCCTATAATAAAGCTATTTACCCCTATACCGCTGCTCCCCGACATCGCCGACACTATAATAAAGTTATAAATCCCTAAACCTCCAGCCTCCCACATCTCCGCAACTAAATAAACCTAGTAACCCCTAAACCGCCGGCCTCCCACATCTCCGCCACTAAATAAACCTATTAACCCATAAACCGCCGCCCCCCCACATTGCAAAACACTAAATTAAACTTTTAACCCCTAAACCTAATACCCCCTAACTTAAAATTAAAATTACAATATAACTATATTTAACCCCTTAATGACCACAGCACTTTTCCATTTTCTGTCCGTTTGGGACCAAGGCTATTTTTACATTTTTGAGGTGTTTGTGTTTAGCTGTAATTTTCCTCTTACTCATTTACTGTACCCACACATATTATATATCGTTTTTCTCGCCATTAAATTGACTTTCTAAAGATACCATTATTTTCATCATATCTTATAATTTACTATAAAAAAATTATAAAATATGAGGAAAAAATTGAAAAAAACACACTTTTTCTAACTTTGACCCCCAAAATCTGTTACACATCTACAACCACCAAAAAACAACCATGCTAAATAGTTTCTAAATTTTGTCCTGAGTTTAGAAATACCCAATGTTTACATGTTCTTTGCTTTTTTTGTAAACTATAGGGCCATAAATACAAGTAGCACTTTGCTATTTCCAAACCATTTCTTTTCAAAATTAGCGATAGTTACATTAGAGCACTGATATCTTTCAGGAATCTCTGAATATCCATTGACATGTATATATTTTTTTTTAGTAGACAACCCAAAGTATTGATCTAGGCCCGTTTTGGTATATTTCATGCCACCATTTCACCGCCAAATGCAATCAAATACAAAAAATCGTTCACTTTTCACAAATTTTTTCACAAACTTTTGGTTTCTAACTTAAATTATTTACAAACAGCTTGTGCAATTATGGCATAAATGGTTGTAAATTCTTCTCTGGGATCCCCTTTGTTCAGAAATAGCAGACATATATGACTTTGGTGTTGCTTTTTGGTAATTAGAAGGCCGCTAAATGCCACTGCGCACCACACGTGTATTATGCCCAGCAGTGAAGGGGTTAATTAGGGAGCATGTAGGAAGCTTTTTGGGGTAGTTTTAGCTTTAGTATAGTGTAGTAGACAACCCCAAGTATTGATCTAGGCCAATTTTGGTATATTTCATGCCACCATTTCACCGCCAAATGCGATCAAATTAAAAAAAAACGTTAATTTTTTCACAATTTTAGGTTTCTCACTGAAATTATTTACAAACAGCTTCTGCAATTATGGCACAAATGGTTGTAAATGCTTCTCTGGGATCCCCTTTGTTCAGAAATAGCAGACATATATGGCTTTGGCATTGCTTTTTGGTAATTAGAAGGCCTCTAAATGCCGCTGCGCATCACACGTGTATTATGGCTAGCAGTGAAGGGGTTAATTATGTAGCTTGTAGGGAGCTTGCAGGGTTAATTTTAGCTTTAGTGTAGAGCTCAGCCTCCCACCTGAAACATCAGACCCCCTGATCCCTCCCAAACAGCTCTCTTCCCTCCCCCACCCCACAATTGTCCCCGCCATCTTAAGTACTGGCAGAAACTCTGCCAGTACTAAAATAAAAGGTATTTGGCCCTTTTTTTAAAAAAAAAAATACATATGCTGATGTGTAGGATCCCTCCTTAGACCCCAACCTCACTGATCCCCCACCAAACTGCTCTCTAACCCTTCCCCTCTGCAATAATGGGCGCCATCTTGGGTACTGGCAGCTGTCTGCCAGTACCCAGTTTTGTAACAAAATGTGCCTTTTTTTAAAAAAATTCCCTTTTCTTTAGTGTAGCTTTCCCCCCCCCACCGAGACCAACCCCCAACCCCTTCCAGGACCCTTAGATTGCATTTACTGTATTTGTGTTTTTAACTTTTAACTTTTTTTTTCTGTAGTGTAGCGGTTCCCACCCGCTCCCGCCCCGTGCACGCACCCGCCCACAACCCCCCGTGCACACGCGCTCTCCCGTGCGCGCCCCCGTAGCTCCCGCCCCCGATCCCGCCCCCCCTCCACTCCACATAGAGCACTGATGGCCGCCCACCCGCCTCCCACGTAAGCTCCCACCCACCAACGATACCGGCCATCGATATCCGGTGCAGAGAGGGCCACAGAGTGTCTCTCTCTGCATCGGATGGCCAAGGGGGGTTATTGCAGGATGCCTCCATATCGAGGCATCACTGCAATAACCGGAAAGCAGCTGGAA
Source organism: Bombina bombina (assembly GCF_027579735.1). Classification (NCBI taxonomy): domain Eukaryota; kingdom Metazoa; phylum Chordata; class Amphibia; order Anura; family Bombinatoridae; genus Bombina; species Bombina bombina. The sequence continues at coordinate 1,251,495,173 of NC_069500.1, forward strand.
GCGAGCAGGATCGCTTCCAGCTGCTTTCCAGACCAAGGACGTACGCCACACGTCCTCGGTCATTAACTGCATTTTTTTTGAGGACGTGTGGCGTACGTCCTTGGTCGTTAAGGGGTTAAATAAATGAAAACTTACCTGTGAAATAAAAATAAACCTAACATTAAACTATAAATTAACCTAACCTTACTATTCTAATAAAATAAAAAATACTACCAATAAAAAATTTTAAAACTACGAGAAAAATTAAAAAATCTAAAATTACAAAAAATAATAAACACTAAATTACGAAAAATAAAAAACACTAAGGTTACAAAAAATAATAAACGAAATTATAAAAAAAAAACAATTACACCTAATCTAATAGCCCTATAAAAATAAAAAAGCCTCCCCCCAAATAAAAGCATCCCCTAGCCTACAATAAACTACCAATAGCACTAAAAGGGCCTTTTGTAGGGGATTGCCCTAAATTAAACAGCTCTTTTACCTGTAAAAAAATATCCTGTATGGGCATTGCCCTTAAAAGGGCATTTAGCTCTTTTTCATTGCCCTTAAAAGGGCATTTGGCTCTTTTTCAAAAGCCCGAACCCTAATCTGAAAAAAAACACCCCCAAAAATAAAAAAAATACCTAACACTAACCCCAGAATATCTACTCACGGTTGCTGAAGTCTGGACATCCAGGCGACGAGAAGTCTTCATCCAGGCGGCGACATCTTCATCCATCGCGGGGGCATCTTCTTTCTTCATCCCGGTGGCGCGGAGCGGAGAAGACATCCAGCGCGGGCTATTATATATAGAGCTATTAGATTAGGTGTAATTGTTTTTATTTTTGATAATTTCGTTTATTATTTTTTGTAAGCTTAGTGTTTTTTATTTTTCGTAATTTAGTGTTTATTATTTTTTATAATGTTAGATTTTTTAATTGGTAGCACTTTTTTTATTTTATTAGAATAGTTATGTTAGGTTAATTTATAGTTAAATGTTAGGTTTATTTTTATTTCACAGGAATTTTTTTATTTATTTAAATATAGTTATATTGTAATTTTAATTTAAAGTTGGGGGTGTTAGGTTTAGGGGTTAATAGTTTAATTTAGTGTTTTGCAATGTGGGGGGGGGGGCGGTTTAGGGGTTAATAGGTTTATTTAGTGGCAGAGATGTGGGAGGCCGGAGGTTTAGGGGTTAAAAGGTTTATTTAGTTGAGGAGATGTGGGAGGCCGGAGGTTTAGGGGTTAATAACTTTATTATAGTGTTGGCAATGTCGGGGAGCAGTGGAATAGGGGTTAATAGCTTTATTATAGTGTCGGCGATGTCGGGGAGCGGCAGAATAGGGGTTAATAACTTAGTGGTGGCGATGTCAGGAGCGGCACATTAGGGGTTTATAACTTTATTTAGGTTGCGGCAATGTTGGGGATGTGTTTAGACTTGGGGTTTATGTTAGGGTGTTAGGTTTAAACATAACTTTTTTTTCCCATAGACATCAATAGGGTTGCGTTACGGAGAATTTTCATTCCACAATCGCAGGTGTTAGGTTTTTTTCTAACATTTTCTCCCCATTGATGTCTATGGGGGAAAGTGTGCATGTGCACATCAAAGTATCCCTTGGCTTTTGTGCGGTATGGAGTTTATCGCCACCATATCGCACGCACAAGGAGGCTTTTCAGTAACTCGTAATGGCAGCGCTATGGAGGGTGAAATAACGCAACTTTTGGCGTTTTGCACCCTGTTTTGTGCAAAACTCATAATTTAGGTGATAGTCTCCATTCTTTGTGCTGTCGTGTGTGTAAGCATATTTGAAGCTATTTCCTTTACAAATAGAAATTTAAGTCAAAGGCTTCACAGGCTAAGAAAGGATTGTTAAAAAGTCTTATTGTGAATCTTAGGCTTATAAACATAAAGTGCAGACTATGCAGCATGCTATTAGGCTATGGCAGTAAGCCTCAGACAGCTGAAATAGTAGAGAGGGAGCTAGCAGAAAAGTCAATATTCAGCGGACTTACTGGAGTATGAAAAAGTAAAAAAGCATCCCTGTTAGATGCACGATGCACATTGATGGTCTCTTCAGAGTTCAAAGCTCTGTCAGTATATTTCATGTGTAGGTGCTAGTGTAGGAAAACAATGGCTACATAAACGATTTCCTCTCTGTTGCTCTCATTGGAACAATGGTAGCCTATAATATCTGTGTAAACTAAGTAGTTTATATGGAATACATCAATTGAAGGATGTTGTCAACTGAACATTGGTCTAATTAACATAACTGCACCATTGTTTAAATATGGCTGGACCTTGCATGTTGTTGTATTTATCATTTTTATATTCATTGGCCTAGATTTAAAAAAAAAATAAAAAAAAAATTGTGAAATTAAAATCTTCTGGAAAGACTCACTGCAAAAACATGAATATATTTTAGCTACATTTAGCCACCAATCAGCAAGCCCTTCCCAGGTGCTGAACCAAAAATGGGCTAGCTCTTAAGCTTAGATTCCTGCTTTTCAAATAAAGATAGCAAGAGAACCAAGAAAATTGATAATAGGCGTAAATTATAAAGTTGCTTAAAATTGCATGCGCTATCTGAATCATGAAAGAAAACATTTTTGTTTGGTATCCCTTTAAACCTCCTTAAACTAAAGATTTAAATAAAGTGACTTTGGCTGCAACGGCCAGATGCACACTCCCTTGCAAGTCCCAGTACAAGCATCCTGACTGGATGTTTAAAGTCCCTTTACAAAAGGATATGGTTATTGAGGAAATTTTGAAGTAAAATATCTTCTTTTTTGATATTTAATAGTCAGCTTTTTACAATTCAGGTAATATGTTCCTTTAAGAAAACCATGTACATGAATTCCATCAGTCTGTTCGAATGGTGTATCTCTGGGTTTTTCTGCAATATTGAAGTCTGGTAAATCTTGCTGACAAAACAGCACTTTGAAAAGTTGCATTTTGTGTATTCAGATTATTTTTAAAACTTTTAATTGTTCAACGGTTTTATTCAACAATAGTCTGAATCACTTGTTGGGCAACTGTTGACCATAGGGCCTCAAGCTCCACAGTGGTCCCCTTAAATACTGTAAAACATGAGAATGTCTGCATCCCACAACATGTTTACCCTATAAAACACCTCACCAAGCATCAATATTTGTTATTCATATAGTGATCGAGACATGACCATTCCTGAGACTACCTCAGTCTACTCTCATAGAAATAAGCTAAATATCAACAAAGGATACCAAAAGATAAGAAAGGATACTAAGATATTATTATTATTCTTTATTTATAAAGCGCCAACAGATTCCACAGCGCTGTTCATAGGTAACAAATATAAAAGGACAGTACAATATGAGACACCAGACAAAATTTAACAAACAAATACAGGAGGAATTGGGAGCCCTGTTCCCATGGGAACTTACAATCTAAATGGGTAGGAGGATGAGAAACAGGAGGTGGGGACTGAAAAGGTGGGAATGATGTTAGTGTGAAGTTAGAGGAGGGCAACTATTAGGCAAGTGGAATTCATTAGTTACCGATTTGGTGATAGGCTTCCCTGAACAAGAAGGTCTTTAGGGAGCGTTTAAAGGAGGAGAGGTTGGGGGAAAGTCTGACAGCTCGAGGAAGTGCGTTCCAGAGGGTTGGTGCCGCACGAGTGAAGTCCTGTAGTCTAGCATGAGAGGAGGTGATGGTAGAAGAGGCAAGGAGTAGATCGTTGTTGGATCTTAGGGGACGGGCTGGAGAATATTTGTTGATGAGGGAGGACAGGTATGGGGGGCTGCATTGGTAAGGGCTTTGTAGGTCAGAGTGAGAATTTTGAATTTAATTCTGCTATGAATGGGGAGCCAGTGAAGGGACTCACATAGGGGTGCAGCAGATACAGAGCATCGGGAGAGGTGGATTAGCCTAGCAGAGGCATTTAGGATGGATTGAAGGGGGGAGAGGCGGGAGAGAGGAAGGCCAGTTAGTAGGTTGTTACAGTAGTCAAGCCAGGAAATTACTAGGGAATGGATTAGCTGTTTAGAACTTTCAGCACTCAGAAAAGGACGAATTTTGGATTTGCGTAGGTGGTTGCGACAGGATGAAGAGAGCGATTGGATGTGGGGTATGAAGGACAGATTGGAGTCGAGTGTAACTCCTAGGCAGCGGACTTGGGGTGATGGGGAGATAGTGGTGTCACCGACAGTGATAGTAAAGTTAGAAACTGGGGTAGAATTAGTTGGGGGGATTAGAAGAAGCTCAGTCTTGGACATGTTGATTTTTAGGTGGTGAGAGGCCATCCAGAAAGAAATGCCAGATAAGCAGTCGGTGATGTGGGAAAGGACAGAAGGAGAGAGTGTAGGGGTGGATAGGTAGATCTAAGTATCATCAGCATAGAGGTGATAAGATAAAAAGACAATGTTAAATTGATACATAATCAACATTGCTTTGGTGATACCTGACATATAGTGGAATATAAGATCCTTGATTAACATATGTTTCTCATGTCTTTCAAATGAAACTCTAAAGACTATTGGTCGGGAATAAGATATAACTTGTTATACATCCCAACTCTAAATCCAAATGCCCAAAGTGCTGTAGTGATCACCTTATCACCACAATAACTTTAGACCCCCTTAACTTTCTGCCAATTATACCAGCTCACTTATATACTCTAAATCACTGACATTTCATAGAAACATGCATAAACTTCCCACTGTTCTCAACAATCCTTTAACTTAAATTCTTAACTTTATATGTCACAGTAGTATTTTTTACGTATGTACTATTGTGTAAATAAAAAACAATGTAAACAACTAATTTTTCCAGATAAACATACAGTGTACAGATACACTATCCTCTCTAACCAATCAGCAAACTAAACTATATAAAGTATTCTAGGCTGTCTGATATCCTACAGAAAAACAAAACAAAAAACATTGCTATTGAGAAGAAGACAGAGGAGGACTAATGGGGGGGATGGGGGAACTGAGGTAAACATGAAGAACCCAGTGAAAGAAAAGAGCACAAATAAATGTCATTAATAAAGGGGCATGTGGCCATAAAGCAAGTGGGATCCATCACTCCAAATTCATAGAAAGTGCAATGTTATATATGAATAAAGTTCTATAACAATGGTGGTCAACTGGTAGCTCAAGTTCCAGATAATTGACTAAAAGAAGTTACAAAGTTGCGCTACACCTAGTTAAATCTAATTCTTGGCTGATATTAAAAGAAATTCAAATGTGTAGTATCTTTCATGAATTTAATACATAAAAAAATTAATTTTTATACATACAATGTAAAAATAAAATAAAACACACATGAATTAAAAATCTTATCACTGGAAAAAATATTCTGGTGGGCTGAGCTAGCAGCCCAGCACGGCAGATGTGTTGGAGTGAGCTCCGTTAGAAGCAAGGCCGTTATCAGCACAAAAGTGAGACCTCAAGATCCAAAACTACTGCACCATACCGGGGAACCCTCACAGCACTTATAGATCAAGATCGCTGCTTAGATCTAAGCCATTAGAGGGAACCGCCAAAAAAAAAACCTCCATGACCTTGGACTTTCAAGCTGCGTCACAACAACTCAGCTCCATTACGGACTCACGCGGTCTCCCGGAACAGAAACAATCCACTGCTTACAGGTCTGTATAAAACAGACAGCACGAACACCTCATAAATCACAGATCGTTCTGGTTTCCAAAGCCCAATTTACCTCAGAGTGTGAAATAATTAGTGGCACCACATGTTCACATAATTGGTTGGCCTAACCACTTCATAACTCGACCACCTATTAGTCACCAGAAACAGTCATCTATATTGACAACTAGGAGATAAGATAAAATAGATCAATAAACCAGAGCTTCAAAATACGCAAAATACATTATTATATAAAGCCTCAGGGAACAATGATCTACTATAAAAAGAGGCGACTTATAAAGATTGCTGCAATCTTCTAACCTAAACACTTTAAATACCCTAACTATCTTAACCTCCTAATTGCAACCTGCAATAAAAAAGTTTAAACTTAAGAATTATACAAAGCACTACCCAAGTGCACTTTATATCCTTATAATGTCGGTCAGGAAAGCTACTAAGGCACTAAAGGGACCTAAACACACAAAGGGATCGTAAAGCTCAAATCTTGCAATGAAGGAATTTTTTAAACCACTTGAAGCCACACCATCATTACAACTGGACACCCAAGATATTGTAAGTGACTCAGACAACTCTGAAATACAGTCCCTACAAACTGCACCCTCCAGACCTTTAACCAGAGCAGACTTTGACTCTCTACCAACAAAGGACGACTTTGCAGCACTAATGACACATGTTAGTCAGTTAATCAAAGATGGGCTGAAGGAAGTAAGAAAGGATCTAAACAAACAGGGAAACAGGGTTGAATACCTAGAAGAGGGGACTGACTACATAAATACTGAATTTTAAGGGATGTCAAGACAGTTACAACAGCAAAACTCCACCATTCAAGACCTTCAAATGCATGTTGAAGACCTCGACAATAGAGGCAGAAGGCACAACCTCCGTGTTCGGGGTGTCCCTGAATGCATACACCCACAACAATTAGAAGAGTACCTACAGAGACTATTTAAGCATCTTACTGATTCCGAATCAACGCTAAATATGCCATTAGACAGAGCACACTGAGCTCTTCGACCAACACCAAAAGACACAGGCCCACCCAGGGATGTGGTTCTAAAATTTCAAGTCTAAAGAGACAAAGAAAGGATCTACAACACAGCCAGGAAGACACAAACTCTTTCATTTGAAGGATCCCAACTCCAAATATATACAGATCTGAGTCCAATTACTCTTGCCAAGCGGAAAAAGGCCAGATACCTCACCCAACACCTACAGGCACTAAAGATCCCATATAGATGGGGCTTTCCTTTCAGCCTTAAAGTTCTTAGAGGCTCTCAAGCATTTATATACAGATCAACAGAAGATCTAGAAATGTTTTGCAAAAATCTCAATATCCCACTGTCTACTCTTCCTATATTGAGCGGCAACACAGACCACGGCAGCACTACAGACGCCAAGCATCCCAAGCCACAAAGACAAGGGTGGACAAAGGTCAACAGGAAAAGAAAGAGAAACAACTATGAATCACTGCAGAAATCCTCATCATCACCTTCACCACCCACCTGAACTCTCTTACTAGACTTATTTGTCTCAATACCTAACATAGTCCTTGAGGGATATGCGATAAGTATCTAACTTGCTTATTATATGCTCATAGAGTTTTTCTGAAAACATCTTTGGAGGCTCCAACAGTTAACCTTTTACTAGCCTCACTTCACATGTTTTATAAGTTAATCCTTAGTTATCTATTACCCTATAATGTTAACCAGTTTGTATCGAAATTGTTTCGGTTCATTGTTCTCAGTCCTATCACATAGACTTTTATACTATATACAACTGTACTCAATCTCCTATTGTGTACAATCTTCAATTTTTTTTCACTTAAAGACTAAGTACAAATTGTTTATTGTGTGGTTCCTGTCCTCACCGTAAGTTTACCTAATGTTTTGTTCAATACATTGTCATCTCACGTCACTCTTTTGCAGCTCTACTTAATTAGAGTTACATACCTACCCCATCCTTAGTCCTGAAGATCTTAACTGTAATAAAACAGTATATTTATTTTCTCCTCTTGCTTTTCTCTATAATGATACCAAGTTTTATGATTTTCATCTATTGTTCTTTGAAATGTTTCCCTGACAACTATTTCTTTTCCATACTCCAGAAAGCCGGTTATAAATTCTGTTAACTTACTTCTCTCCTTTTTATCTCACATCTTACCCTCCATCCCCTGACCCAAGATGCCACGCACAAATGTGACTATTCCTCTATGAAAACTGACCTCCTAAGTCCATCCCTAACCAAACAAGCCACACTCATATCCCCTGTAAGAAACACTACATACAAACCTATACATTATGAGCCACCCTAATATAAAAATCTTATCCCAAAATGTAAAGGGACTCAACTCCCAAACAAAACGATCAAAAGCCCTAAATTGGTTCCGTAAAAAAGGGCGAGACTTAATATTTCTGCAGGAGACGCACTTCTGTCAGATATCAGCTCCTGCATGCTCCTCCAACATTTATCCCACTGGTTATTTCAATTATAATAAGTAGAAAATAAAGGGTGTAGGTATCCTACTACACAAACGATTACCCTTTCAGCTCATATCTAAATATCAAGACGAAGAGGGCAGATTACTGATCCTAATAGGTACCTTATATAATCAACCAGTTACTTTGGTCAACTTATATGCCCTGAATAAACATCAGGTGAAATTCTTTAAGAAAACATTAGATACGCTCACCACAATGACAAAGGGACCTGTAATATTAGTAGGAGATTTTAATTTAGCCTTATCTCCCAAACATGATTGCTTGCACGAACGCAGTTGCATACCCCCCTCGACACTACAAACTATTAAAATTAAACTACAGAACCTATCATGAGTGGATGTGTGGAGACTTCAGAACCCACTAATGAAAGCATACACTTTTTTTATTCCCACCCTCAGAAATCCTCATCTGAAATAGACTATATCCTTCTAGACCAACATAGCCTACATTTAGCGAACAGTTCACACATAACACCCACTCCCCTGGTTATATTAGGGGAGATCTTCTTAAACACAAAGCAACACTAGTAAAGTCCAAAAGGCAGGAATTAGACTTTCTAACCAATAATTTGAACAAATTAGAAAATGCATTCTCCCATTCCTCCTTCAATTCATCTATTCAAAATGAACTAACTAGAGCTAGATCAAACCTTAATACATTCCTTCACAAAGAGGCACAAAGACGCGCATTTTTTTTTAAAGAAATTATATTTCACTGAAGGAAACAAAGTAGGTTCTCTATTAGCTTGAGCCCTCCACCAAAGAATGCTCAATTCCTATATTCACAATATCTCCACCCCTGAATCCCCTAATATCCAAGATTGTAAAGGAATCACCAATGTATTTCAAGATTATTTTAGGAAACTGTACAATCTTCCCTCTAATAATATTGCATCAGTCCAACTGGAGAGCGACAAATATATTAAAAACTCTGATCTACCTACTCTATCGCAAGAAGAATCTTCACAATTAGAGGCTCCCATAGAAATGTCACAAATACTGCAAGCCATAGAATCCCTAACAAACGTAAAAAGCCCAGGACCAGATGGTTTCTCCAACTCATACTATAAAACAAATTTTAGCTCCCCAGTTGGCCGAGTGATTTCGGACAATTGATGAGAACAACTCCTTTTCCTGGGACATATTATCCGCCCATATTACCCTAATCCATAAATCAGACAACCCCCCCCCCCCACTTGCCAGAAAGCTATTGCCCTATATCTTTAATTAATACAGACGCTAAAATATATGATAAAATACTATCTAATAGAATTAGCAAACTCCTGTCCCAACTTATCCATGTAGAACAATCAGGTTTTATTCCACACCGGGAGGCCAGAGACAACACTATCAGAACATTACATTTTATAGACCATGCGACAACATAAAAAATTAAATCAATCCTGGTATCTACCGACGCCGAAAAAGCATTCGATAGGCTTAACTTGACATACTTGCAATCAGCATTGAAGGGATTCGGCCTTGGTAAAAAAATAAACAGATATATGGATGTGAGTAAGTGAGCGCTTATAGCTGAATAGGCTGGGACCACTACTAGTTAAAATAATTATACATTCATTTAATATAGCAATTTAAAAAACAACAATGCAATTGTAAATTAAACAATCAATATAAAAATGGAATCAATAAAACCTACATGGATCCATGAGAATATTAAAAATACTAAATCTAAAAACAATATGGTGACATATATATCTGGGGTATATAGTACAATTTTATGCGTTAAAAGAGGTTGCTGAAGTCTGGACATCCAGGCGACGAGAAGTCTTCATCCAGGCAGCGACATCTTCATCCATCGCGGGGACGTCTTCTTTCTTCATCCCGGTGGCGCGGAGCGGAGAAGACATCCAGCGCGGGCTATTATATATAGAGCTATTAGATAAGGTGTAATTGTTTTTATTTTTGATAATTTCGTTTATTATTTTTTGTAAGCTTAGTGTTTTTTATTTTTCGTAATTTAGTGTTTATTATTTTTTATAATGTTAGATTTTTTAATTGGTAGCACTTTTTTATTTTATTAGAATAGTTATGTTAGGTTAATTTATAGTTAAATGTTAGGTTTATTTTTATTTCACAGGAATTTTTTTATTTATTTAAATATAGTTATATTGTAATTTTAATTTAAAGTTGGGGGTGTTAGGTTTAGGGGTTAATAGTTTAATTTAGTGTTTTGCAATGTGGGGGGGGCGGTTTAGGGGTTAATAGGTTTATTTAGTGGCAGAGATGTGGGAGGCCGGAGGTTTAGGGGTTAAAAGGTTTATTTAGTTGAGGAGATGTGGGAGGCCGGAGGTTTAGGGGTTAATAACTTTATTATAGTGTTGGCAATGTCGGGGAGCAGTGGAATAGGGGTTAATAGCTTTATTATAGTGTCGGCGATGTCAGGGAGCGGCAGAATAGGGGTTAATAACTTAGTGGTGGCGATGTCAGGAGCGGCACATTAGGGGTTTATAACTTTATTTAGGTTGCGGCAATGTTGGGGATGTGTTTAGACTTGGGGTTTATGTTAGGGTGTTAGGTTTAAACATAACTTTTTTTTCCCATAGACATCAATAGGGTTGCGTTACGGAGAATTTTCATTCCACAATCGCAGGTGTTTTTTTCTAACATTTTCTCCCCATTGATGTCTATGGGGGAAAGTGTGCATGAGCACATCAAAGTATCCCTTGGCTTTTGTGCGGTATGGAGTTTATCGCCACCATATCGCACGCACAAGGAGGCTTTTCAGTAACTCGTAATGGCAGCGCTATGGAGGGTGAAATAACGCAACTTTTGGCGTTTTGCACCCTGTTTTGTGCAAAACTCATAATTTAGGTGATAGTCTCCATTCTTTGTGCTGTCGTGTGTGTAAGCATATTTGAAGCTATTTCCTTTACAAATAGAAATTTAAGTCAAAGGCTTCACAGGCTAAGAAAGGATTGTTAAAAAGTCTTATTGTGAATCTTAGGCTTATAAACATAAAGTGCAGACTATGCAGCATGCTATTAGGCTATGGCAGTAAGCCTCAGACAGCTGAAATAGTAGAGAGGGAGCTAGCAGAAAAGTCAATATTCAGCGGACTTACTGAAGTATGAAAAAGTAAAAAAGCATCCCTGTTAGATGCACGATGCACATTAATGGTCTCTTCAGAGTTCAAAGCTCTGTCAGTATATTTCATGTGTAGGTGCTAGTGTAGGAAAATAATGGCTACATAATTGAAGGATGTTGTCAACTGAACATTGGTCTAATTAACATAACTGCACCATAGATTAAATATGGCTGGACCTTGCATGTTGTTGTATATATAATTTTTATATTCATTGGCCTAGATTTAAAATAAAAAATAAAAAAAAATTGTGAAATTAAAATCTTCTGGAAAGACTCACTGCAAAAACATGAATATATTTTAGCTACATTTAGCCACCAATCAGCAAGCCCTTCCCAGGTGCTGAACCAAAAATGGGCTAGCTCTTAAGCTTAGATTCCTGCTTTTCAAATAAAGATAGCAAGAGAACCAAGAAAATTGATAATAGGAGTAAATTATAAAGTTGCTTAAAATTGCATGCGCTATCTGAATCATGAAAGAAAACATTTTTGTTTGGTATCCCTTTAAACCTCCTTAAACTAAAGATTTAAATAAAGTGACTTTGGCTGCAACGGCCAGATGCACACTCCCTTGCAAGTCCCAGTACAAGCATCCTGACTGGATGTTTAAAGTCCCTTTACAAAAGGATATGGTTATTGAGGAAATTTTGAAGTAAAATATCTTCTTTTTTGATATTTAATAGTCAGCTTTTTACAATTCAGGTAATATGTTCCTTTAAGAAAACCATGTACATGAATTCCATCAGTCTGTTCAAATGGTGTATCTCTGGGTTTTTCTGCAATATTGAAGTCTGGTAAATCTTGCTGACAAAACAGCAATTTGAAAAGTTGCATTTTGTGTATTCAGATTATTTTTAAAACTTTTAATTGTTCAGCGGTTTTATTCAACAATAGTCTGAATCACTTGTTGAACAACTGTTGACCATAGGGCCTCAAGCTCCACAGTGGTCCCCTTAAATACTGTAAAACATGAGAATGTCTGCATCCCACAACATGTTTACCCTATAAAACACCTCACCAAGCATCAATATTTGTTATTCATATAGTGATCGAGACATGACCATTCCTGAGACTACCTCAGTCTACTCTCATAGAAATAAGCTAAATATCAACAAAGGATACCAAAAGATAAGAAAGGATACTAAGATATTATTATTATTCTTTATTTATAAAGCGCCAACAGATTCCACAGCGCTGTTCATAGGTAACAAATATAAAAGGACAGTACAATATGAGACACCAGACAAAATTTAACAAACAAATACAGGAGGAATTGGGAGCCCTGTTCCCATGGGAACTTACAATCTAAATGGGTAGGAGGATGAGAAACAGGAGGTGGGGACTGAAAAGGTGGGAATGATGTTAGTGTGAAGTTAGAGGAGGGCAACTATTAGGCAAGTGGAATTCATTAGTTACCGATTTGGTGATAGGCTTCCCTGAACAAGAAGGTCTTTAGGGAGCGTTTAAAGGAGGAGAGGTTGGGGGAAAGTCTGACAGCTCGAGGAAGTGCGTTCCAGAGGGTTGGTGCCGCACGAGTGAAGTCCTGTAGTCTAGCATGAGAGGAGGTGATGGTAGAAGAGGCAAGGAGTAGATCGTTGTTGGATCTTAGGGGACGGGCTGGAGTATATTTGTTGATGAGTGAGGACAGGTATGGGGGGGCTGCATTGGTAAGGGCTTTGTAGGTCAGAGTGAGAATTTTGAATTTAATTCTGCTATGAATGGGGAGCCAGTGAAGGGACTCACAGAGGGGTGCAGCAGATACAGAGCATCGGGAGAGGTGGATTAGCCTAGAAGAGGCATTTAGGATGGATTGAAGGGGGGAGAGGCGGGAGAGAGGAAGGCCAGTTAGTAGGTTGTTACAGTAGTCAAGCCAGGAAATTACTAGGGAATGGATTAGCTGTTTAGAACTTTCAGCACTCAGAAAAGGATGAATTTTGGATTTGCGTAGGTGGTTGCGACAGGATGAAGAGAGCGATTGGATGTGGGGTATGAAGGACAGATTGGAGTCGAGTGTAACTCCTAGGCAGCGGACTTGGGGTGATGGGGAGATAGTGGTGTCACCGACAGTGATAGTAAAGTTAGAAACTGGAGTAGAATTAGTTGGGGGGATTAGAAGAAGCTCAGTCTTGGACATGTTGATTTTTAGGTGGTGAGAGGCCATCCTGAAAGAAATGCCAGATAAGCAGTCGGTGATGTGGGAAAGGACAGAAGGAGAGAGTGTAGGGGTGGATAGGTAGATCTGAGTATCATCAGCATAGAGGTGATAAGATAAAAAGACAATGTTAAATTGATACATAATCAACATTGCTTTGGTGATACCTGACATATAGTGGAATATAAGATCCTTGATTAACATATGTTTCTCATGTCTTTCAAATGAAACTCTAAAGACTATTGGTCGGGAATAAGATATAACTTGTTATACATCCCAACTCTAAATCCAAATGCCCAAAGTGCTGTAGTGATCACCTTATCACCACAATAACTTTAGACCCCCTTAACTTTCTGCCAATTATACCAGCTCACTTATATACTCTAAATCACTGACATTTCATAGAAACATGCATAAACTTCCCACTGTTCTCAACAATCCTTTAACTTAAATTCTTAACTTTATATGTCACAGTAGTATTTTTTACGTATGTACTATTGTGTAAATAAAAAACAATGTAAACAACTAATTTTTCCAGATAAACATACAGTGTACAGATACACTATCCTCTCTAACCAATCAGCAAACTAAACTATATAAAGTATTCTAGGCTGTCTGATATCCTACAGAAAAAAAACAAAACAAAACATTGCTATTGAGAAGAAGACAGAGGAGGACTAATGGGGGGGATGGGGGAACTGAGGTAAACATGAAGAACCCAGTGAAAGAAAAGAGCACAAATAAATGTCATTAATAAAGGGGCATGTGGCCATAAAGCAAGTGGGATCCATCACTCTAAATTCATAGAAAGTGCAATGTTATATATGAATAAAGTTCTATAACAATGGTGGTCAACTGGTAGCTCAAGTTCCAGATAATTGACTAAAAGAAGTTACAAAGTTGCGCTACACCTAGTTAAATCTAATTCTTGGCTGATATTAAAAGAAATTCAAATGTGTAGTATCTTTCATGAATTTAATACATAAAAAAATTAAATTTTTATACATACAATGTAAAAATAAAATAAAACACACATGAATTAAAAATCTTATCACTGGAAAAAATATTCTGGTGGGCTGAGCTAGCAGCCCAGCACGGCAGACGTGTTGGAGTGAGCTCCGTTAGAAGGAAGGCCGTTATCAGCGCAAAAGTGAGACCTCAAGGTCCAAAACTACTGCACCATACCGGGGAACCCTCACAGCACTTATAGATCAAGATTGCTGCTTAGATCTAAGCCATTAGAGGGAACCGCCAAAAAAAAACCCTCCATGACCTTGGACTTTCAAGCTGCGTCACAACAACTCAGCTCCATTACGGACTCACGCGGTCTCCCGGAACAGAAACAATCCACTGCTTACAGGTCTGTATAAAACAGACAGCACGAACACCTCATAAATCACAGATCGTTCTGGTTTCCAAAGCCCAATTTACCTCAGAGTGTGAAATAATTAGTGGCACCACATGTTCACATAATTGGTTGGCCTAACCACTTCATAACTCGACCACCTATTAGTCACCAGAAACAGTCATCTATATTGACAACTAGGAGATAAGATAAAATAGATCAATAAACCAGAGCTTCAAAATACGCAAAATACATTATTATATAAATCCTCAGGGAACAATGATCTACTATAAAAAGAGGCGACTTATAAAGATTGCTGCAATCTTCTAACCTAAACACTTTAAATACCCTAACTATCTTAACCTCCTAATTGCAACCTGCAATAAAAAAGTTTAAAGTTAAGAATTATACAAAGCACTACCCAAGTGCACTTTATATCCTTATAATGTCGGTCAGGAAAGCTACTAAGGCACTAAAGGGACCTAAACACACAAAGGGATCGTAAAGCTCAAATCTTGCAATGAAGGAATTTTTTAAACCACTTGAAGCCACACCATCATTACAACTGGACACCCAAGATATTGTAAGTGACTCAGACAACTCTGAAATACAGTCCCTACAAACTGCACCCTCCAGACCTTTAACCAGAGCAAACTTTGACTCTCTACCAACAAAGGACGACTTTGCAGCACTAATGACACATGTTAGTCAGTTAATCAAAGATGGGCTGAAGGAAGTAAGAAATGATCTAAACAAACAGGGAAACAGGGTTGAATACCTAGAAGAGGGGACTGACTACATAAATACTGAATTTTAAGGGATGTCAAGACAGTTACAACAGCAAAACTCCACCATTCAAGACCTTCAAATGCATGTTGAAGACCTCGACAATAGAGGCAGAAGGCACAACCTCCGTGTTCGGGGTGTCCCTGAATGCATACACCCACAACAATTAGAAGAGTACCTACAGAGACTATTTAAGCATCTTACTGATTCCGAATCAACGCTAAATATGCCATTAGACAGAGCACACTGAGCTCTTCGACCAACACCAAAAGACACAGGCCCACCCAGGGATGTGGTTCTAAAATTTCAAGTCTAAAGAGACAAAGAAAGGATCTACAACACAGCCAGAAAGACACAAACTCTTTCATTTGAAGGATCCCAACTCCAAATATATACAGATCTGAGTCCAATTACTCTTGCCAAGCGGAAAAAGGCCAGATACCTCACCCAACACCTACAGGCACTAAAGATCCCATATAGATGGGGCTTTCCTTTCAGCCTTAAAGTTCTTAGAGGCTCTCAAGCATTTATATACAGATCAACAGAAGATCTAGAAACTTTTTGCAAAAATCTCAATATCCCACTGTCTACTCTTCCTATATTGAGCGGCAACACAGACCACGGCAGCACTACAGACGCCAAGCATCCCAAGCCACAAAGACAAGGGTGGACAAAGGTCAACAGGAAAAGAAATAGAAACAACTATGAATCACTGCAGAAATCCTCATCATCACCTTCACCACCCACATGAACTCTCTTACTAGACTTATTTGTCTCAATACCTAACATAGTCCTTGAGGGATATGCAATAAGTATCTAACTTGCTTATTATATGCTCATAGAGTTTTTCTGAAAACATCTTTGGAGGCTCCAACAGTTAACCTTTTACTAGCCTCACTTCACATGTTTTATAAGTTAATCCTTAGTTATCTATTACCCTATAATGTTAACCAGTTTGTATCGAAATTGTTTCGGTTCATTGTTCTCAGTCCTATCACATAGACTTTTATACTATATACAACTGTACTCAATCTCCTATTGTGTACAATCTTCAATTTTTTTTCACTTAAAGACTAAGTACAAATTGTTTATTGTGTGGTTCCTGTCCTCACCGTAAGTTTACCTAATGTTTTGTTCAATACATTGTCATCTCACGTCACTCTTTTGCAGCTCTACTTAATTAGAGTTACATACCTACCCCATCCTTAGTCCTGAAGATCTTAACTGTAATAAAACAGTATATTTATTTTCTCCTCTTGCTTTTCTCTATAATGATACCAAGTTTTATGATTTTCATCTATTGTTCTTTGAAATGTTTCCCTGACAACTATTTCTTTTCCATACTCCAGAAAGCTGGTTATAAATTCTGTTAACTTACTTCTCTCCTTTTTATCTCACATCTTACCCTCCATCCCCTGACCCAAGATGCCACGCACAAATGTGACTATTCCTCTATGAAAACTGACCTCCTAAGTCCATCCCTAACCAAACAAGCCACACTCATATCCCCTGTAAGAAACACTACATACAAACCTATACATTATGAGCCACCCTAATATAAAAATCTTATCCCAAAATGTAAAGGGACTCAACTCCCAAACAAAACGATCAAAAGCCCTAAATTGGTTCCGTAAAAAAGGGCGAGACTTAATATTTCTGCAGGAGACGCACTTCTGTCAGATATCAGCTCCTGCATGCTCCTCCAACATTTATCCCACTGGTTATTTCAATTATAATAAGTAGAAAATAAATGGTGTAGGTATCCTACTACACAAACGATTACCCTTTCAGCTCATATCTAAATATCAAGACGAAGAGGGCAGATTACTGATCCTAATAGGTACCTTATATAATCAACCAGTTACATTGGTCAACTTATACGCCCTGAATAAACATCAGGTGAAATTCTTTAAGAAAACATTAGATACGCTCACCACAATGACAAAGGGACCTGTAATATTAGTAGGAGATTTTAATTTAGCCTTATCTCCCAAACATGATTGCTTGCACGAACGCAGTTGCATACCCCCCTCGACACTACAAACTATTAAAATTAAACTACAGAACCTATCATGAGTGGATGTGTGGAGACTTCAGAACCCACTAATGAAAGCATACACTTTTTTTATTCCCACCCTCAGAAATCCTCATCTGAAATAGACTATATCCTTCTAGACCAACATAGCCTACATTTAGCGAACAGTTCACACATAACACCCACTCCCCTGGTTATATTAGGGGAGATCTTCTTAAACACAAAGCAACACTAGTAAAGTCCAAAAGGCAGGAATTAGACTTTCTAACCAATAATTTGAACAAATTAGAAAATGCATTCTCCCATTCCCCCTTCAATTCATCTATTCAAAATGAACTAACTAGAGCTAGATCAAACCTTAATACATTCCTTCACAAAGAGGCACAAAGACGCGCATTTTTTTTTAAAGAAATTATATTTCACTGAAGGAAACAAAGTAGGTTCTCTACTAGCTTGAGCCCTCCGCCAAAGAATGCTCAATTCCTATATTCACAATATCTCCACCCCTGAATCCCCTAATATCCAAGATTGTAAAGGAATCACCAATGTATTTCAAGATTATTTTAGGAAACTGTACAATCTTCCCTCTAATAATATTGCATCAGTCCAACTGGAGAGCGACAAATATATTAAAAACGCTGATCTACCTACTCTATCGCAAGAAGAATCTTCACAATTAGAGGCTCCCATAGAAATGTCACAAATACTGCAAGCCATAGAATCCCTAACAAACGTAAAAAGCCCAGGACCAGATGGTTTCTCCAACTCATACTATAAAACAAATTTTAGCTCCCCAGTTGGCCGAGTGATTTCGGACAATTGATGAGAACAACTCCTTTTCCTGGGACATATTATCCGCCCATATTACCCTAATCCATAAATCAGACAACCCCCCGCTATTGCCCTATAGCTTTAATTAATACAGACGCTAAAATATATGATAAAATACTATCTAATAGAATTAACAAACTCCTGTCCCAACTTATCCATGTAGAACAATCAGGTTTTATTCCACACCGGGAGGCCAGAGACAACACTATCAGAACATTACATCTTATAGACCATGCGACAACATAAAAAATTAAATCAATCCTGGTATCTACCGACGCCGAAAAAGCATTCGATAGGCTTAACTTGACATACTTGCAATCAGCATTGAAGGGATTCGGCCTTGGTAAAAAAATAAACAGATATATGGATGTGAGTAAGTGAGCGCTTATAGCTGAATAGGCTGGGACCACTACTAGTTAAAATAATTATACATTCATTTAATATAGCAATTTAAAAAACAACAATGCAATTGTAAATTAAACAATCAATATAAAAATGGAATCAATAAAACCTACATGGATCCATGAGAATATTAAAAATACTAAATCTAAAAACAATATGGTGACATATATATCTGGGGTATATAGTACAATTTTATGCGTTAAAAGAGGATGAAAACAGCAGACACAAGTGTGTGGAAAAGATGTGTATGGTGACCAATAGGTGTCCAAAATTTAAATCCAAATTAAATGTCCAAATGTAGTGAATCAAAAAGTCCAAAAAATGTCCAAATTAAGTCAATAAAACAGGGTTTTCAAAAAAATAAAAATATATAACAGCGTGTGTCTTCAAAGTGTCAAATAGGTGAATCTCCATCCAAAACAAAAATATAACAATCCAAATGATTAACTTCTATCTTCACACTTCAGAATGAAGTGAATTCGTGAAAAAGAATATAAAGTGAATAACTCGTGAAGTCTTAAAAAATAATATCCTTAAAATTAATGGATGTGAAGTTCCAAAATGATGCTAAAAATAGTATATATATATATATATATATATATATATATATAAAAATAGTGATATATAGAACCTGTAATTTAAACAAAAAAGAACAGTAATATAATAATATTCATAGTAACATTAAAGTGAATGAAAATAAGCTCACCAGTATGTCGACGCGTTTCGGTCCTTAACAGACCTTTTTCAAGACTATACTGTGGTTAGGTTGCTGGGAGCTTATATAGGGTAACTCTTTAGGCTGATTGGGTTTATTTTGGTGCCAATTTCTTGGTCTGCCCCTTCCTGTTAGTCCCATGTTTGATGGGAAATTTCCTTGTTTCTTTATTAAGTGGCTACCCCATCCTTAGTCCTGAAGATCTTAACTGTAATAAAACAGTATATTTATTTTCTCCTCTTGCTTTTCTCTATAATGATACCAAGTTTTATGATTTTCATCTATTGTTCTTTGAAATGTTTCCCTGACAACTATTTCTTTTCCATACTCCAGAAAGCTGGTTATAAATTCTGTTAACTTACTTCTCTCCTTTTTATCTCACATCTTACCCTCCATCCCCTGACCCAAGATGCCACGCACAAATGTGACTATTCCTCTATGAAAACTGACCTCCTAAGTCCATCCCTAACCAAACAAGCCACACTCATATCCCCTGTAAGAAACACTACATACAAACCTATACATTATGAGCCACCCTAATATAAAAATCTTATCCCAAAATGTAAAGGGACTCAACTCCCAAACAAAACGATCAAAAGCCCTAAATTGGTTCCGTAAAAAAGGGCGAGACTTAATATTTCTGCAGGAGACGCACTTCTGTCAGATATCAGCTCCTGCATGTTCCTCCAACATTTATCCCACTGGTTATTTCAATTATAATAAGTAGAAAATAAATGGTGTAGGTATCCTACTACACAAACGATTACCCTTTCAGCTCATATCTAAATATCAAGACGAAGAGGGCAGATTACTGATCCTAATAGGTACCTTATATAATCAACCAGTTACATTGGTCAACTTATACGCCCTGAATAAACATCAGGTGAAATTCTTTAAGAAAACATTAGATACGCTCACCACAATGACAAAGGGACCTGTAATATTAGTAGGAGATTTTAATTTAGCCTTATCTCCCAAACATGATTGCTTGCACGAACGCAGTTGCATACCCCCCTCGACACTACAAACTATTAAAATTAAACTACAGAACCTATCATGAGTGGATGTGTGGAGACTTCAGAACCCACTAATGAAAGCATACACTTTTTTTATTCCCACCCTCAGAAATCCTCATCTGAAATAGACTATATCCTTCTAGACCAACATAGCCTACATTTAGCGAACAGTTCACACATAACACCCACTCCCCTGGTTATATTAGGGGAGATCTTCTTAAACACAAAGCAACACTAGTAAAGTCCAAAAGGCAGGAATTAGACTTTCTAACCAATAATTTGAACAAATTAGAAAATGCATTCTCCCATTCCCCCTTCAATTCATCTATTCAAAATGAACTAACTAGAGCTAGATCAAACCTTAATACATTCCTTCACAAAGAGGCACAAAGACGCACATTTTTTTTTAAAGAAATTATATTTCACTGAAGGAAACAAAGTAGGTTCTCTACTAGCTTGAGCCCTCCGCCAAAGAATGCTCAATTCCTATATTCACAATATCTCCACCCCTGAATCCCCTAATATCCAAGATTGTAAAGGAATCACCAATGTATTTCAAGATTATTTTAGGAAACTGTACAATCTTCCCTCTAATAATATTGCATCAGTCCAACTGGAGAGCGACAAATATATTAAAAACGCTGATCTACCTACTCTATCGCAAGAAGAATCTTCACAATTAGAGGCTCCCATAGAAATGTCACAAATACTGCAAGCCATAGAATCCCTAACAAACGTAAAAAGCCCAGGACCAGATGGTTTCTCCAACTCATACTATAAAACAAATTTTAGCTCCCCAGTTGGCCGAGTGATTTCGGACAATTGATGAGAACAACTCCTTTTCCTGGGACATATTATCCGCCCATATTACCCTAATCCATAAATCAGACAACCCCCCGCTATTGCCCTATAGCTTTAATTAATACAGACGCTAAAATATATGATAAAATACTATCTAATAGAATTAACAAACTCCTGTCCCAACTTATCCATGTAGAACAATCAGGTTTTATTCCACACCGGGAGGCCAGAGATAACACTATCAGAACATTACATCTTATAGACCATGCGACAACATAAAAAATTAAATCAATCCTGGTATCTACCGACGCCGAAAAAGCATTCGATAGGCTTAACTTGACATACTTGCAATCAGCATTGAAGGGATTCGGCCTTGGTAAAAAAATAAACAGATATATGGATGTGAGTAAGTGAGCGCTTATAGCTGAATAGGCTGGGACCACTACTAGTTAAAATAATTATACATTCATTTAATATAGCAATTTAAAAAACAACAATGCAATTGTAAATTAAACAATCAATATAAAAATGGAATCAATAAAACCTACATGGATCCATGAGAATATTAAAAATACTAAATCTAAAAACAATATGGTGACATATATATCTGGGGTATATAGTACAATTTTATGCGTTAAAAGAGGATGAAAACAGCAGACACAAGTGTGTGGAAAAGATGTGTATGGTGACCAATAGGTGTCCAAAATTTAAATCCAAATTAAATGTCCAAATGTAGTGAATCAAAAAGTCCAAAAAATGTCCAAATTAAGTCAATAAAACAGGGTTTTCAAAAAAATAAAAATATATAACAGCGTGTGTCTTCAAAGTGTCAAATAGGTGAATCTCCATCCAAAACAAAAATATAACAATCCAAATGATTAACTTCTATCTTCACACTTCAGAATGAAGTGAATTCGTGAAAAAGAATATAAAGTGAATAACTCGTGAAGTCTTAAAAAATAATATCCTTAAAATTAATGGATGTGAAGTTCCAAAATGATGCTAAAAATAGTATATATATATATATATATATATATATAAAAATAGTGATATATAGAACCTGTAATTTAAACAAAAAAGAACAGTAATATAATAATATTCATAGTAACATTAAAGTGAATGAAAATAAGCTCACCAGTATGTCGACGCGTTTCGGTCCTTAACAGACCTTTTTCAAGACTATACTGTGGTTAGGTTGCTGGGAGCTTATATAGGGTAACTCTTTAGGCTGATTGGGTTTATTTTGGTGCCAATTTCTTGGTCTGCCCCTTCCTGTTAGTCCCATGTTTGATGGGAAATTTCCTTGTTTCTTTATTAAGTGGATTCATTATTAAAATCCTATTTTAAAACATATTTTTCAAAAAATTATGTTGGTGTTTGTGATTGTGTATATGTTCTTATGTTTTTATGAGCCGTTGTTATAGTAAGTTAAGTTGTCGGAGTGAAGTATCATTCTCACTTCCGGTTTTCACTGACTTCCTGTTTTTTATATGACCGGATGTTTTGTTGCTTCCGGTTTTAGAATATCCCATCTGTGACTAGGATTAGGGCTTTTATGTGCCCTTATGCATCTCTGTGCATGTAATGTCGTGTGGTTACGTCACTTCCGGTATCTAAAATGGCCGAAACCGGAAGTGATAGTGTACTTCTATATCTGAATATATATTTCTAAGTGTAGAAATATCCGAATGTATGGGGCATAGTTTCAATATAGCAATTGGTGTAATAAGGGCAATTTCGGAAAGGATCAGTTTGTCAGAAAACATAATGTAGATACAAAATGTAACATGTAGCTTTTGTGGACATAATATTTCAGCTTATGAAACACTCTAAAAATCCTTATTCTGTGCTTCTTTACCATAAAAAAATAAAAATAAAAGACCTTCATAATATTTGCATATATATAGTTTGTAGGTTAATCGTTAGATTAGTGCTTGTTAAGGAAGAGACTCAGAATTTAGTTACATCAATGCATACTCACTTAATGAGGTCTCATTTGTTATTGTAACATATACGGGCCAATTTAGAAATAATACAATTAATATTGTGTCCTACCTTATGTTAACATGATACAGATGGACCTATGTAAAGATGGATGCATGTAAGCGCCTGTTAGAATAATTAGGTGCATACCTTTATAGTTTTCCCCTTCTATTTTCAGATGGGCCATTATAGGGATATTTAGATATTTAGATAGATAGACAATCTTGGTTTAGGTAATAAATCATGGCAATGATGTTCGTCATAGATGGGGTCATCTTTGGATGTGTTGATATCTGACCTATCAATCGTGGGGATGGCATATATATGTCTATAGTGCATTTCTATAAAATATACGAGTACTATGTGCTAGACTTTGATTCCAGGATTGAGCTCATGCTTAGCGAGGATGGTTTTTGAAAAGAGAGTTTTATAATATAAGGTGTAGAGTATCTTTTGAACCTGTTGGAGTATTTATACTCAATTTTTACAGCAAGAGAGCCATTCTGCTTTTGTAATAAAGTTGGGATTTTGTTCGTCCAAAAGGGCTGGTTGTTTCCTAGGGTCATGCCCGATGGCTAGTGTGAAAACACATGCGATCATCTTGATGTACCTGGTCTGGTAATTTCATTATCCAATCCAGCTCCTTGTTGTGTTTTCCCTTTATCCATGGTTTAAGTTAATATAAGACTATGGTCACAGTGGGCTAATCTTTCCTTAGGGATAGAAGGTGTGAGAGGTCCTCCTTGTGGTTCAATCCTTTAGGGTAAAGGCAATCCAATGTGAAAATCCATTTGGATTAATTGAATATGAGTTTTTCTCATGATCTCCTCCTCTCCAACATTTGGCAACCTTCTGTATTCCAAAGAATTTGAAGTCTTTGATGTTGCCTCTATATGTCATTGAAAAGTGTTTATATAATGGAGTATCAGTATTCAACTTTTTGATGCACAGAATGTGCTCTCTAATTCTATCTTTGAGGGCTCTAGATGTTTGTCCCACATATTGAAGGCCACAGGGGCAGAAGATTACATATATTGTTCCTTTGTCATGGCATCTTATTAGGTCCTGGATTTTGTATTGATCCCTCTTACGGTGTGAAGAAAAACGGTCGGTCTTCAGTCCGTTCTTGCATCCCTTGCAATTCGGGCATGGGAAGAAGCCTCTAATTGTTTTGCCTTCCTTAACAAGCACTAATCTAACGATTAACCTACAAACTATATGTACGCAAATAATATGAAAGTCTTTTATTTTTATTTTTATTTTTTTATGGTAAAGAAGCACAGAATAAAGATTTTTAGAGTGTTTCATAAGCGGAAATATTATGTCCACGAAAGCTACATGTTATATTTTGTATCTACCTCATGTTTTCTGACAAACTGATCCTTTACGAAATTGCCCTTATTACACCAATTGCTATATTGAAACTATGCCCCATACATTCGGATATTTCTACACTACTCTATAGAAGTACACTATCACTTCCGGTTTTGGCCATTTTAGATACCGGAAGTGACGTAACATCTGGTTTTGCCGATAGCCGGAAGTCAAACAGGAACCGGAGCAGAGATTAACAGTCTATTATCACTATGGCTGAGAAACTGACTTAAAAAATACCAGGGTCAAATTGAAACCACACGACATTACATGCACAGAGATGCATAAGGGCACATAAAAGCCCTAATCCGAGTCACAGATGGGATATTCTGAAACCGGAAGCAACAAAACATCCGGTCATATAAAAAACAGGAAGTCAGTAAAAACCGGAATTGAGAAATATACTTCACTCCGACAACTTAACTTACTATAACAACGGCTCATAAAAACATAAGAACATATACACAATCACAAACACCAACATCATTTTTTGAAAAATATGTTTTAAAATATGATTTTAATAATGAATCCACTTAATAAAGAAACAAGGAAATTTCCCATCAAACATGGGACTAACAGGAAGGGGCAGACCAAGAAATTGGCACCAAAATAGACCCAATCAGCCTAAAGAGTTACCCTATATAAGCTCCCAGCAACCTAACCACAGTATAGTCTTGAAAAAGGTCTGTTAAGGACCGAAACACGTCGACATACTGGTGAGCTTATTTTCATTCACTTTAATGTTACTATGAATATTATTATATTACTGTTCTTTTTTGTTTAAATTACAGGTTCTATATATCACTATTTATATATATATATATATATATATATATATATATATATATATATATATATATATTTATATATATATATATATATATATATATATATATATATATATATATATACTATTTTTAGCATCATTTTGGAACTTCACATCCATTAATTTTAAGGATATTATTTTTTAAGACTTCACGAGTTATTCACTTTATATTCTTTTTCACGAATTCACTTCATTCTGAAGTGTGAAGATAGAAGTTAATCATTTGGATTGTTATATTTTTGTTTTGGATGGAGATTCACCTATTTGACACTTTGAAGACACACGCTGTTATATATTTTTATTTTTTTGAACACCCTGTTTTATTGACTTAATTTGGACATTTTTTGGACTTTTTGATTCACTACATTTGGACATTTAATTTGGATTTAAATTTTGGACACCTATTGGTCACCATACACATCTTTTCCACACACTTGTGTCTGCTGTTTTCATCCTCTTTTAACGCATAAAATTGTATTATATACCCCAGATATATATGTCACCATATTGTTTTTAGATTTAGTATTTTTAATATTCTCATGGATCCATGTAGGTTTTATTGATTACATTTTTATATTGATTGTTTAATTTACAATTCTATTGTTGTTTTTTAAATTGCTATATTAAATGAATGTATAATTATTTTAACTAGTAGTGGTCCCAGCCTATTCAGCTATAAGCGCTCACTTACTCACATCCATATATCTGATATTTTGTTGTCCACTAGGGGACATCTTTAGGCACTCCCTATTGCGTTCGGTTTACTACCTCCTTTTCTTAAAAAAATAAACAGAATTTTCAGTTTGTAATGTAATCCATCAGCAAAGATTAAAGTTAACAGCACCTTTTTCAGATACCTTTCAGATTAATAATGGTACTCGACAGGGCTGCCCTCTTTCCCCTCTGTTGTTTGCACTGGCAATGGAGCCACTAGGAACACATATCAGGCAAAACCAAGATTTAAAATGAATACCCATAGGACCCAATGTCTATAAAATAAGCCTATACGCAGACGATATTCTGCTAACTCTTACTGATCCCACTAGATTGATCCCACACCTATTAAAGGAATATTTACAGATTTTGCACAATATCACATTTCCATATCAGCAATCAAAAACCCAACATTCTCAACATAAACATGAACTCAAAACAGTTTGAGGATCTATCTAAGATTTGCCCATACCAACTACGAAAGGACCACATTAAGTATTTATGAATCAACCTTACCCCTAAAATGTCCTCGCTATTCACACCCAACTACCTACCACTGCTTAAAACCATTCAAGCAGATAGTCAAAGATAGCAATCCAAACCCTTCTCATGGTGGGGTAGAATTCAAGTAGCCAAAATGTCCATCCTGCCTAGCATACTGTGTTACAAACATTTCCTATCAGCCTTCCGCAAGCATATATAATGCAGTTACAGTCTACCCTTAACAAATTTATATGGAATGGAAGAAAGCCTAGAGTAGCTAAACAAACCTTATACCGATCAAAACAATGCGGGGGGTTGGGAGTCCCGTGTATACTAAGATACTACCAAGCAAACACACTGCAGCGTATTCTAGACTGGCATTCTGGCCACCAAGACAAAGCTGCCCCTAGATTCTCACCTAATCCAGATTCCACAAATCAGCCCTCTATGTTGGTTACCGCCATCCTACCGGCCGATTGCGACAAAAATATCTCCTCTTTATAGACATATATTTCACTCTTGGGTTAATATCATACAACGGGCACCAGGTGTCTCTTCTCCCTTCTCACCTATGTCCCCAATTTTCCAAAACACAGAACTGTTAATGAACATCCACACCTCAACAGGGAACACTCACTATAAAGATTTGGGGTTCTCCTCCCCAGTGTGTGAATTCCTCCACCAGGGGGCCCTGAGGCCCGCACATGACCTATCAAATATCCTCAACAATACTTTCACCCACTGGTTAAAACACATTACTAAAACACCTTCTGGCTACATCTCCACATAAACGCTTGCTCCTCTGTCCTCTCACCTATTTTGAAACTCTATGCAAAAACAGTAAAGCAATAAAAGGGTCCCTAACTACATCTAGGAGAATACTAGATGACTGTCTACACAAAAACCTACCCAAATCTACACAGAAATGGTCAAAGGAACTAGCTATAGACATTCCCCCCAAATAGTGGGCCAAAATGTTTATATCCCCACACAAATCATCTACTTCCACCCAAATTTTAGAGATGAACTATAAAAGTATTTCAAGATGGTATCTCACTCCAGCTAGATTGAAACAAATCTACCCAGGGTCTTCCCCCATGTGTTGGGGGCAGGGCCGTCTTTAATATTGACTGGACCCTGGGCAAAAAAATTCTTGGGCCCCCCTCCCACCCCATGCAATTTCGCTCTCCACCCCAACATCCCAAAAAACAACTAAATCAATTTATTTTTTTTATTTTTTAAATTATTAGCCCAGCAGTGGATCATCCACTGCTGGGCTAATCATTTAAAAAAAAATGAAATAAATTGCAATATGTGAAACTGGACGTACGCAGTACTTATAAGTAAATAAATACATAAAATGCTCCACTGTAGATTCATTTAATATTCTTTTGAATGTGATTCTGGTGTGAGGTTAGCTAATTAAAGAGATTTAGGGCAGCCAACAGGAGCAAAGCAAGGTAAAGACTGAGGAGGAAGCATGGAGGTGCAGACAAATATAAGTTTACTGACTGGAACAGCAGAACTATGGGAAGCTGTAAAATCTGAGACAGAGAGAAAACAAAAACTATGAAAAATAAACCTTACATTAATCTGTGAAGTATCAGCATAGAAACATAGAAACATAGATATTGACGGCAGATAAGAGCCATAGGCCCAGCAAGTCTGCCCGACCTTACCTAACAGTATAAACTTATCTAGTTCGTAGGATAGCCCTATGCTTGTCCCATGCATTTTTAAAGTCCCCCACAGTGTTTGTTACTACTACCTCTTGAGGAAGTTTATTCCATAAATCAATCACTCTTTCTGTAAAGAAGTGCTTCCTCAAATTACTCCTGAATCTACTACCCTTTAGCTTGAGCTCATGACCCCTTGTTCTTGAATTTTCCATTTTATGAAAGTGACATGTGCTGCTGTGGCTGATGTATGACACTATACATCAGCCACAGCAGCACATGTTACTTCTTTGCTAGGAACAAGTTCCCTCTCACCCTGCACTAGACAATGCTGCATGAAGAAGGGGCGTGTGTGTGCACTCACTTATTCTCCCCACTAACACCTTTCTACAAAGCACTGTTCTCCTAACAAACTTCAGTTAGTTGATCTTAGGGCCACAGCAGAAAGAGCAGGGCTAAGGGGACCAGTAGACTGGATGCTATCTGCTCAAGGCTGCATGGATACAGTGTGAGATGAGTCACACAGCCTCAAGACTGAAGAGAGCAGTGTATGCAGCTGCACAGATGCTCAAATCCTCACATGCCTGCTGCTCCAGCTTTCTGCTGCATGCGCCTACAGTCAGCCCTACCCAGAAACAATCCCCACCACCAGAGCAGTTACCTGGTAACAGTTGTAACCCCAGTAGGACCTTTTCTGATGCAGTGGGATTGGCTGGATGCCGAGTTAGGGCTTTGTATTCAGTGCTGCACGTTGCACATCTAAAACAGCACATGGCAATAGCTTGGCATGTCACATGACACCGGCATAGTCTGGCACAGTTTTTTTTTTTTTAAATATAAGCAGAGTACTTTTGACTGTTACAGTATTAGGACTGAATGTGTGTGTTCCCCATGTCACATCAGCAGTCTGGTATGAACCATAAAAAAAAAAAAATTTTTTTTTTTTTTTTTTTTTTAGGACTCTTGGGCCCCTCAACAGAGACTGGGCCCTGGGCAGCTGCCCCTTTTGCCCTGTGTTAAAGACGGTCCTGGTTGGGGGGCTGCGGAGCAATAGGTAATATGACTCAAATCTGGTGGTTGTGTCCCCGATTGCAACCATTCTGGATTGCTATACAGCAAATGCTTACCCCCTTGTTTGACTCCTCATTTGCGCTTACACCCCTAATGGTATAATTTAATGATAGACCTAAACACACTTGCAAAATTAGATCCCAACTTCTTCAAATCTGCTTAAATGGGGCAAAATCGTTATTAGCTCAAAACTGGAAATCCACAACATTACCTACCACAGAAACATGGAAAGCCTGAACACAAGAGCTATTACAGCTAGAAGAATATTTTTACTTCAAAACAAATAAACTAGATTTATTCCATAACGTCAAATTTTATTGGGAAACAATAAATCCACTTAGAACATAACTAATGAACTCCCTACTCCTCCCTTGCCCTTTCCCCTCCCTTCCACCCTTTTCTCCTTCTCCCCATTGACCAGTCTAACCATTTCCCCCCCTACTACTTCTCTATTTCTCTTCTTCTCTCTAACTCTTTTTATTTTCTTATCTTCTTTACATAATTTGCATAATTGTTACCAAGATATGCGACAAACTATTCAGTGTTTATTGTACAATATTGTAGTTTTTGAATCGTTGACAAACTACAGATTTATGTAATGATTCCCGCTATACTACAGGCTGTATTTGTTTGATATTGAAAATTTTTAAAAAAGGAATAAATACAAAAATCTTATCACAGTATCTTGTCATATTGCTGAAAGAGCGCTGTTTTGGCTGTCTTTCAGCGCATCATTATCTTGTACCATACTTTCCCTGTAGAGCAAGAATTTGGAAACATTTTAGAGACTTTGTATTAGTGTCAGAAAATACGCTTTTTTATTCATGTGTTTTATTTTATTTTTACATTGTATGTATAAACATTGGATTTTTTAATGTACTAAATTCATGAATTCTTATACCAGGTTTAATAAATTATATTATTGCTACTGGATTTATGATGTTCCAAAAAAAAATGTTAATTCTGGTGATCGGGTCAGCATGCCCACATCGAGTTTGGGGCATGTACTGGATAGACAATATATGACATTTTATGTTTGACAGTAAAAGGGACACTGTACCCAAAATTTTTCTTTTGAGAAAGAGCATGCAATTTTAAGCAACTTTCCTATTTACTCCTATTATCAAATTTTCTTCGTTCTCTTGCTATCATTATTTGAAAAAGAAGGCATCTAAGCTTTTTTTTTGGTTTCAGTACTCTGGACAGCACTTTTTTATTGGTGGATGAATTTATCCAACAATCGGCAAGGACAACCCAGGTTGTTCACCAAAAATGGGCCGGCATCTAAACTTACATTCTTGCATTTCAAATAAAGATACCAAGAGAATGAAGAAAATTTGATAATAGGAGTACATTAGAAAGTTGCTTAAAATGTCATGCTCAATCTGAATCACAAAAGAAAATTTTTGGGTACAGTGTCCCTTTAATGTAATTTTTGTATTTGTGTGTTTTTTTAAATATGTCAACTACCTAAGTTTTCTTTATCATGTGCTGGCTTATTCTGCAATGTCCACATGCTGTGGATCTCTTAACCACAGAATCCCTTTTAGAGTATCTATCAGAGTGGCTGTTTACCAAGATATCTCTCAGGGTTAAGCTCCTTCTATATGTGATTTTAGTCGGAGATGGTAGAAAGGTAGATCTGAAAAAGTCATCTGATTTTCATATGTTCCAATGTTTATTGAGAATTTCTCAATAAGATTTGTGGTTATTAGTGGTAGTAAACCAAAGTGGTAATAAACATAAATAACTCTTTGGTGAGCTTTTTAGGTTTTTCAGAGGATAACTTATTTCCAATAAAACCCTTTTCTTAAAGGGACATGGAACCAAACATTGAAAGCTCTACTGGGAACTAGCTAAACTTATTTAATAAGTCGATGACTTGAGTCATAGGCGTGTAGCCACCAATCACCAACTAGCTCCTAGAAGTGCATTGCTGATCCTGAGCCTACCTGGGTACACTTTTAAACAAAGGATACCAAGAAAGCACAGTACATTTGATTATAGAAATAAATAAAAAGTCTCTTAAAGATGCATGTTGTATTTGAATCATTAAAGATTAAATGGACATGAACCCCAGCATTTTTCTTTCATGATTCAAATAAAGCTTACACATTTAAACAAATTTTCAATTTACTTCTATTACCAATTTTACTTCATTTTCTTGGTATCCTTTATTGAAGGAGCACTACCAGAAGCTAGTTGAGCACATCAGTAAGACAATGGAAAAAGGCATATATTTGCAGCCACCAATCAGTTACTATCTCCCAGTTTCTGATACTACCTAGGTATGTTTTTTAACAAAGGATACCAAGAAAACTAAGCAAATAGGTTATTTAAAATTATATGCTTTATATGAATCATGAAAGAAAATTTGTGGATTTCATGTCCCTTTCAGTTTGATTTTCATGTTCCTTTAAAGATGTACAGATAATATGAAAATTGTATTGACTTCAGCAGCCTGCCACTGCTATAGACATGAGCCAAAGCCTCCTATGGTGTAATTAAGTCAACACTGCCTACATTGTTGACTAGAAGAGCTGTTCCAAGAACAGACTGAAGATTTAGACCCTTGGGCAAAAGGAAACAGGCTGTGATAGGAAAAATGTCTATTCCATTAATGTTGCGATGCCAACAATACACCACACCTGTTACACTCCCTTCCTGTCAGTTTACAGACATGGGGGAACTTTTTCTGAAAAAGCATTTCATACTCATATCACTCAACACCTATTGTGCACAATTGCTATGTTTCAAAAGACGTCTCTTTTTTTGTATTTTTTTTTTCATCTTTATATTCACTTACCTGATTCTTTTGAGATGTTTATGAAATATTGCTTCTCAGGACAAAATTAGAAAGTATTATATATAATTAAACACCCACACACACTCTACAAAGCAGGCAAGGTGAATGCACAGCTCCAAGTCAATGCAGATTTGTAAACATTGTAACCTTTCTCACAAAGACTCATTATATATATTATAAGATTTTGGGAGTTTTTTTAAACGTTTTATTATTATAGGGAAAACATGTCAACTTCAGTTGCAGCATTTAGTTTGCATTTCTCTAGCTACAGGCAACTAGTGTATTCTAGAGCAGCGGTCCACTGGTGGTCCACGAGAAGATGTTGGTGGTCCTTGACACCATCAAGCAGGAATTAGTCTCCTCTGATGGTCACCCTGTCGTGCCGCAACTCCCTACAGTGCCTGGCTGGGCATCAGTGAAAATGGAGGAGGAGTTAAATTACAATCTCTGATTTATCACACCCTACCTTTAAACACACAGTTATTCCTTTTCCTCTTTGCTGTAGTCACTTACTGATTTTATTACAGGAGAAACAACACCATAGCTCTGTTTATGACACTGTTCATTTGAAAAAGACTCAACTGAACACTGAATTTCTATATTTGGATACAATCTATTCAAGTGTCACTTGAAACTATCGCACTTCAGCTCTTAGCATCTAACTCATATGAATGCCAACAACACAACAAGCTTTTTCACACCTTTGCAGGTTTGGGCATTAGACCTCAATGACAATCATAAACATAATAACTGTAAAATACTGTTAATTTTTATTATTTCTAATGTTTATATTACATCTGTTCATTTATCAAAATGCATGAATAAATTAGGCTTTTCCTCAGATTTCTACTAGCCCTAGCTCTGTAACCAGTGGAATCTCAAACTCAACATCAGAAGGTTATCATAGAGGCCTGGGGAAATTTCAGCTTCCTTGCCTCCATAAGAAAGAAATAAGTCTTAAACCTGAAATGTTCTGCTTTCACACTTACCTAGGTACCATCTTACAAATTTAGGACTGAAACTCTTCCCATTATAAATTGACCCTAAAAGTGGAAGTTTCGGCAATCTTGATCATTTCATTAGGACTTAAGTTCTAAGCCCAAGGAACAAGAATGGGCAACATGTTTATATATGAAATAAAGATGGGCGCTGTGGTTAAACCAAGTAAAATAGAATTAAAAACTGGTGCTTTTGCAGTACCAATACATAGAGGTATTCACTCAATAAAAATAGGAAAATGTAAAATGGCCAAGCAACATATATTGGACCACTTGAAATGGATTAACCCCACAGTGATCATCTGGCTATAAAAACCTATATAGGGGTTTATTTTAAAGAGGGGTCTTGGGCATCTCTATACCTTTTAGATGGCCTATTATAAACACTTAGACTCCCCTTTATTAAAAAAAAATATATTACAATTTTAATAAACAAGGTTGCAAAAAATGGTATGTGTTTTTTTTCCCTCAAAACACTACAGTTAAAACAAGAAGGGGTTATCTTCATATAAATGAGGGTCTTTGGGTATATCTATATAACTTTAATGTGTGCGTAGGAGAGTCCATGGGCCTCTACTCAAATAACTGCACATTTTTTCACACCAGGTGACTACTTAATGATAATACTTAGACAGAGGATTCATTTAAAAGAGGAGGCTTATGGGCTTCATAACAATGGTTCATGGGGATCTCTAGGCCTTTTTAATGGACTATTTTAAAGGGACATTAAACACAAATTGTAAGCTGCATGACAATGTACCTTAATATCTGAGAATATCACAATAAATAATGCAGTTTATTTTGTTAAATGAGCGTTGTATTTTATGTTTTTTTCTTTTCACTGATTTCCCTGTCAACCAGTACAAAATAATCCTTGCTAACCAATCACATACTACTATGCAGATATAGCACAATCTCAGTTTGCACATGTGCAGTTAAGGAAAGAGAGTGGGGTAGCCTGCCCTTTTATCTTCTCTTCATTTAAGGTGGTTTAGCGCTGATTAGGGATGGGCGAATGTTTCGCAACATTCGAAAAACGGCACGAATTTTAACACATTCGTTCGTTCGAATCGAATTTCGAATGTTTACATAACATTCTAACATTCGATTTTCGAATATTCGGTTTCGAATTTTACGATTACATTCGAAAATTTTCGAATTCGAAAAATTCGAATTTAGATTGTAATAGTATTTCTAATGCTTTTTCTTTTAATGTAAAATTCGAATTATGCAATATTCGAATTCGAAAAATTCGAATTTAGATTGTAATAGTATTTCTAATGCTTTTTCTTTAAATGTAATATTCGAATTATGCAATACGTGTATTCGAATTAGAAAAATTCGAATTTAGATTGTAATAGTATTTCTAATGCTTTTTCTTTAAATGTAATATTCGAATTATGCAATATTCGAATTCGAAAAATTCGAATTTAGATTGTAATAGTATTTCTAATGCTTTTTCTTTAAATGTAATATTCGAATTATGCAATACGTGTATTCGAATTCGAAAAATTCGAATTTAGATTGTAATAGTATTTCTAATGCTTTTTCTTTAAATGTAATATTCGAATTATGCAATATTCGAATTCGAAAAATTCGAATTTAGATTGTAATAGTATTTCTAATGCTTTTTCTTTAAATGTAATATTCGAATTATGCAATACGTGTATTCGAATTCGAAAAATTCGAATTTAGATTGTAATAGTATTTCTAATGCTTTTTCTTTAAATGTAATATTCGAATTATGCAATACGTGTATTCGAATTAGAAAAATTCGAATTTAGATTGTAATAGTATTTCTAATGCTTTTTCTTTAAATGTAATATTCGAATTATGCAATATTCGAATTCGAAAAATTCGAATTTAGATTGTAATAGTATTTCTAATGCTTTTTCTTTAAATGTAATATTCGAATTATGCAATACGTGTATTCGAATTCGAAAAATTCGAATTTAGATTGTAATAGTATTTCTAATGCTTTTTCTTTAAATGTAATATTCGAATTATGCAATATTCGAATTCGAAAAATTCGAATTTAGATTGTAATAGTATTTCTAATGCTTTTTCTTTAAATGTAATATTCGAATTATGCAATACGTGTATTCGAATTCGAAAAATTCGAATTTAGATTGTAATAGTATTTCTAATGCTTTTAAATGTAATATTCGAATTATGCAATATTCGAATTCTAAAAATTCGAATTTAGATTGTAATAGTATTTCTAATGCTTTTTCTTTAAATGTAATATTCGAATTATGCAATATTCGAATGCGAAAAATTCGAATTTAGATTGTAATAGTATTTCTAATGCTTTTTCTTCAAATGTAATATTCGAATTATGCAATATTCGAATTCGAAAAATTCGAATTTAGATTGTAATAGTATTTCTAATGCTTTTTCTTTAAATGTAATATTCGAATTATGCAATACGTGTATTCGAATTCGAAAAATTCGAATTTAGATTGTAATAGTATTTCTAATGCTTTTAAATGTAATATTCGAATTATGCAATATTCGAATTTGAAAAATTCGAATTTATATTCGAATTCGAAAAATTCGAATTTATATTCGAATTCGAAAAATTCGAATTTCGAATGTAGACATTCGATATAATTATAAACATTCGAATTCGAAAGTGACATTCGAAAACTGTAAATAACATTCGATTTTCGAATTTTTAAGAATATTCGTTCTTATCGACATTCGAATTTAGAATTCGAATTTCGGTAATAACATTCGTTCTACATTCGAAATTCGAAAATTTGCACATTCGCCCATCCCTAGCGCTGATTCATCATCTTAGTAACTTAGTAATAATGTATTTAATAGGTATGTGAGCTCCATCTAATAGCTAAAAATAAATATATATACACAATAATATTCACACCTAAAATACTTAATATGTCCACTGCTATTGCAAAGATTCCTTTTCCTATCTTGGTTGTTGATGTAAAACTAATACTCCACATTAAAAGAGAAAATGAGTAAAGATATAGGGCTAGACTACAATTGGAGCGCTAACTGTTGTGCACGATATTGGGTTTTTGCAAGTGTCGGAAATAGCACACATATTACAAGTTGACAGTAAATGCGATCGTGAAAGCTGAATCAAATTTTATACTCATCTGGTTTAGCGCAACTGAAACTCTCGTGTAAAGGGTAATACTTTAAAAAAATGTTGCATAAAACACAACATAAATACATAAAAACTAGTCATATAATATTTTTTTTTAAAAAAAGTTGTAAGGGTTAAAAGGTATATGGTATACAACAAGGTGTTTGGCTGCAAAGGGCTATATTGTATATAAATATACATGCATATACATGTCTAAATATGTGTACAAGTACAAATCCTCAATTCCAAAATCCAAACTCCATTTATCAAGCATTGGCCGCTGCTTCGGAGGACTATCGTCTCAGGCTCCTTAACTTATCTACCACCTAAAAAGTGGGATGATTAGCATCCCCTGCTAGCGGCTGATTGGCCGCCAGTAAGCAGGGGGCGGCATTGCACAAGCATTTATGGTGTAATGCAGGGGTGTCAAACTCATTTTAGTCGCGGGCCATTTTCCATACAAGTACAACTCACGTTGGCCGCACACTACCTACATATCTTGTTATTGCTAAACAGTGCAGTGGCATTTGCTATAACTGTATACATTTCAAAACATTGTGTTCTGTAACTCCTAATTAACTTACTCTGGCTTGAGGAAATGCGCTCTAATGCTTTTAAGAAGGTGAGACACACGCTCCACGTGCGACCCACTGTTTATAATAGTGATAGACATACCTGTTGTACATAATATAAAATAAATACATAGAAATATATATAAAGTATGTGATTTTAGTTAAAGAGAAAATGATGGAAAGGAATGGACAGAAATGATGTGGGAAATCAGTGCTACCATAGTAATGAACTGCATGTGTTAAAGAAATCATTATGTACTTATCTGTCTTTTTCTTTTTAATAACGTATGTTTTAATGTATGTGCATCCCTAACAGTAAGCGCACTCACTCTTTAAGTAATAAGCATATTATAATTCATATTTTTCATGGAGGTGGCGTGGGCCGCACAAAATTAGGTTGAGGGCCACATGAGGCCTGCGGGCCGCAAGTTTGACACCCCTGGTGTAATGCCTGTGCAATTATATATATATATATATATATATATATATATATATATATATATATATATATGTGTGTGTGTGTGTGTGTGTGTGTGTGTATATAGCTGTGTGCATAGATGTATTTAAGTATTTATGTGTTGTACTGTATATTTACTGCACATATTTAACATTACAATGTTCTTTACATTGTAAATATGTGTGTATATATATATATATATATATATATATATATATATATATATATATATATTCTATAGATATATAGGTATAGATATATATTTACATTAACAGTATCACATATATATCACAAAATATATTTAATAATAAAAATAATAAAAATTAAATGTAAAATATGCGCAGACATCCTGTAGTCTGACTTACCAGCCTGAAAATTTCAGACAATTCTCCTTTGAAAATGGTAAAGTAACAAATCAACAATGCATGTTTCAGCCTTTTTGGGCTTCCTCAGGCCTAGATTTGGAGTTCGGCGGTAAAAGGGCTGTTAACGCTCCGCGGGCTTTTTTCTGGCCGCACCATAAATTTAACTCTGGTATCGAGAGTTCAAACAAATGCTGCGTTAGGCTCCAAAAAAGGAGCGTAGAGCATTTTTACCGCAAATGCAACTCTCGATACCAGAGTTGCTTACGGACGCGGCCGGCCTCAAAAACGTGCTCGTGCACGATTCTCCCATAGAAAACAATGGGGCTGTTTGAGCTGAAAAAAAACCTAACACCTGCAAAAAAGCAGCGTTCAGCTCCTAACGCAGCCCCATTGTTTCCTATGGGGAAACACTTCCTACGTCTGCACCTAACACTCTAACATGTACCCCGAGTCTAAACACCCCTAACCTTACACTTATTAACCCCTAATCTGCCGCCCCCGCTATCGCTGACCCCTGCATATTTTTTTAACCCCTAATCTTCCGCTCCGTAAACCGCCGCTACCTACATTATCCCTATGTACCCCTAATCTGCTGCCCCTAACACCGCCGACCCCTATATTATATTTATTAACCCCTAATCTGCCCCCCTCAACGTCGCCGACACCTGCCTACACTTATTAACCCCTAATCTGCCGAGCGGACCTGAGCGCTACTATAATAAAGTTATTAACCCCTAATCCGCCTCACTAACCCTATCATAAATAGTATTAACCCCTAATCTGCCCTCCCTAACATCGCCGACACCTACCTTCAATTATTAACCCCTAATCATCCGATCGGAGCTCACCGCTATTCTAATAAATGGATTAACCCCTAAAGCTAAGTCTAACCCTAACACTAACACCCCCCTAAGTTAAATATAATTTTTATATAACGAAATAAATTAACTCTTATTAAATAAATGATTCCTATTTAAAGCTAAATACTTACCTGTAAAATAAATCCTAATATAGCTACAATATAAATTATAATTATATTATAGCTATTTTAGGATTAATATTTATTTTACAGGCAACTTTGTAATTATTTTAACCAGGTACAATAGCTATTAAATAGTTAAGAACTATTTAATAGTTACCTAGTTAAAATAATAACAAATTTACCTGTAAAATAAATCCTAACCTAAGATATAATTAAACCTAACACTACCCTATCAATAAAATAATTAAATAAACTACCTACAATTAACCTAACACTACACTATCAATAAATTAATTAAACACAATTCCTACAAATAAATACAATTAAATAAACTAGCTAAAGTACAAAAAATAAAAAAGAACTAAGTTACAGAAAATAAAAAAATATTTACAAACATAAGAAAAATATTACAACAATTTTAAACTAATTACACCTACTCTAAGCCCCCTAATAAAATAACAAAGCCCCCCAAAATAAAAAATTCCCTACCCTATTCTAAATTAAAAAAGTTACAAGCTCTTTTACCTTACCAGCCCTGAACAGGGCCCTTTGCGGAGCATGCCCCAAGAATTTCAGCTCTTTTGCCTGTAAAAAAAAACATACAATACCCCCCCCCCAACATTACAACCCACATACCCCTAATCTAACCCAAACCCCCCTTAAATAAACCTAACACTAATCCCCTGAAGATCTTCCTACCTTGTCTTCACCATCCAGGTATCACCGATCCGTCCTGGCTCCAAGATCTTCATCCAACCCAAGCGGGGGTTGGCGATCCATAATCCGGTGCTGAAGAGGTCCAGAAGAGGCTCCAAAGCCTTCCTCCTATCCGGCAAGAAGAGGACATCCGGACCGGCAAACATCTTCTCCAAGCGGCATCTTCGATCTTCTTCCATCCGGAGCGAAGTGGCAGGATCCTGAAGACCTCCAGCGCGGAACATCCATCCGGACCGACGACTGAACGACGAATGACTGTTCCTTTAAGGGACGTCATCCAAGATGGCGTCCCTCGAATTCCGATTGGCTGATAGGATTCTATCAGCCAATCGGAATTAAGGTAGGAATTTTCTGATTGGCTGATGGAATCAGCCAATCAGAATCTAGTTCAATCCGATTGGCCGATCCAATCAGCCAATCAGATTGAGCTCGCATTCTATTGGCTGATCGGAACAGCCAATAGAATGCGAGCTCAATCTGATTGGCTGATTGGATCAGCCAATAGGATTGAACTTGATTCTGATTGGCTGATTCCATCAGCCAATCAGAAAATTCCTACCTTAATTCCGATTGGCTGATAGAATCCTATCAGCCAATCGGAATTCGAGGGACGCCATCTTGGATGACGTCCCTTAAAGGAACAGTCATTCGTCGTTCAGTCGTCGGTCCGGATGGATGTTCCGCGCTGGAGGTCTTCAGGATCCTGCCACTTCGCTCCGGATGGAAGAAGATCGAAGATGCCGCTTGGAGAAGATGTTTGCCGGTCCGGATGTCCTCTTCTTGCCGGATAGGAGGAAGACTTTGGAGCCTCTTCTGGACCTCTTCAGCACCGGATTATGGATCGCCAACCCCCGCTTGGGTTGGATGAATATCTTGGAGCCAGGACGGATCGGTGATACCTGGATGGTGAAGACAAGGTAGGAAGATCTTCAGGGGATTAGTGTTAGGTTTATTTAAGGGGGGTTTGGGTTAGATTAGGGGTATGTGGGTGGTGGGTTGTAATGTTGGGGGGGGGGGTATTGTATGTTTTTTTTTACAGGCAAAAGAGCTGAAATTCTTGGGGCATGCCCCGCAAAGGGCCCTGTTCAGGGCTGGTAAGGTAAAAGAGCTTGTAACTTTTTTAATTTAGAATAGGGTAGGGAATTTTTTATTTTGGGGGCTTTGTTATTTTATTAGGGGGCTTAGAGTAGGTGTAATTAGTTTAAAATTGTTGTAATATTTTTCTTATGTTTGTAAATATTTTTTTATTTTCTGTAACTTAGTTCTTTTTTATTTTTTGTACTTTAGCTAGTTTATTTAATTGTATTTATTTGTAGGAATTGTGTTTAATTAATTTATTGATAGTGTAGTGTTAGGTTAATTGTAGGTAATTGTAGGTAGTTTATTTAATTATTTTATTGATAGGGTAGTGTTAGGTTTAATTATATCTTAGGTTAGGATTTATTTTACAGGTAAATTTGTTATTATTTTAACTAGGTAACTATTAAATAGTTCTTAACTATTTAATAGCTATTGTACCTGGTTAAAATAATTACAAAGTTGCCTGTAAAATAAATATTAATCCTAAAATAGCTATAATATAATTATAATTTATATTGTAGCTATATTAGGGTTTATTTTACAGGTAAGTATTTAGCTTTAAATAGGAATAAGTTATTTAATAAGAGTTAATTAATTTCGTTAGATGTAAATTATATTTAACTTAGGGGGGTGTTAGTGTTAGGGTTAGACTTAGCTTTAGGGGTTAATACATTTATTAGAATAGCGGTGAGCTCCGATCGGAAGATTAGGGGTTAATAATTGAAGGTAGGTGTCGGCGATGTTAGGGAGGGCAGATTAGGGGTTAATACTATTTATGATAGGGTTAGTGAGGCGGATTAGGGGTTAATAACTTTATTATAGTAGCGCTCAGGTCCGCTCGGCAGATTAGGAGTTAATAAGTGTAGGCAGGTGTCGGCGACGTTGTGGGGGGCAGATTAGCGGTTAATAAATATAATATAGGGGTCGGCGGTGTTAGGGGTAGCAGATTAGGGGTACATAGGGATAACGTAGGTGGCGGCGCTTTGCGGTCGGAAGATTAGGGGTTAATTATTTTAAGTAGCTGGCGGCGATGTTGTGGGGGGCAGGTTAGGGGTTAATAAATATAATACAGGGGTCGGCGGTGTTAGGGGTAGCAGATTAGGGGTACATAAGTATAACGTAGGTGGCGGTCGGCAGATTAGGGGTTAAAAATTTTAATCGAGTGGCGGCGATGTGGGGGGAGCTCGGTTTAGGGGTACATAGGTAGTTTATGGGTGTTAGTGTACTTTAGGGTACAGTAGTTAAGAGCTTTATGAACCGGCGTTAGCCAGAAAGCTCTTAACTCCTGCTATTTTCAGGCGGCTGGAATCTTGTCGTTAGAGCTCTAACGCTCACTTCAGAAACAACTCTAAATACCAGCGTTAGAAAGATCCCATTGAAAAGATAGGCTACGCAAATGGCGTAGGGGGATCTGCGGTATGGAAAAGTCGCGGCTGAAAAGTGAGCGTTAGACCCTTTAATCACTGACTCCAAATACCAGCGGGCGGCCAAAACCAGCGTTAGGAGCCTCTAACGCTGGTTTTGACGGCTACCGCCGAACTCCAAATCTAGGCCTCAGTGAGGTGTAGTTGCAACTCTCCACAAGGAGTTAAACCATTAGTGATTCTAAACAGATATCTGATATGTAGAATTTATTAAAGAAAAAAATAAGTAAAAGTAAATGAAGGTATTGATACCTTGGAATATGGGAAACGTACAGATATGTTGTTTATAAAGGTAGGCATTCCTCAAATACAGTTTAAAAAAATGAACAAAATGTGTTGAAATTAGAACACTGTACGACAATATAAAAAGTCCACCTTTACAAAAAAATCTAAATAAAAAATTAAAATGCAAAGATACTAATATACAAATAAAGATTGCAAACATATGCAATTTATCTGTACATGATACTGTGGGATGCATCTGCTAAAATGAGAACAATAAACAAACATATTTCCAGTGCTATACGCTGTGAAGAGTAATTTTGAAATTGGATACAAGTTGTGAAGGATATGATAAAGTTGCTGTATATTATCTATCTAGCTATACATTATCAATCTAAGTAAAGAACATGTATTGCATACCATTTGTGCTAAGTTTAAACTAGAGTTAAGAGATATTACTAATAACAAACTATGGCCTAGATTTAGAGTTGGGCGGTAGCCGTCAAAACCAGCGTTAGAGGCTCCTAACGCTGGTTTTTACCGCCCTTTTTTATTTGGAGCCAGTCATTAAAGGGTCTAACGCTCACTTTCCAGCCGCAACTTTTCCATACCGCAG
Source organism: Bombina bombina (assembly GCF_027579735.1). Taxonomy (NCBI): domain Eukaryota; kingdom Metazoa; phylum Chordata; class Amphibia; order Anura; family Bombinatoridae; genus Bombina; species Bombina bombina. The sequence continues at coordinate 1,251,537,961 of NC_069500.1, forward strand.
ATCCCCTTACGTCAATTGCGTATCCTATCTTTTCAATGGGATCTTTCTAACGCCGGTATTTAGAGTCGTGGCTGAAGTGAGCGTTAGAAATCTAACGACAAAACTCCAGCCGCAGAAAAAAGTCAGTAGTTAAAGGGACATTAAACCTACATTTTTTCTTTCATGATTCAGATAGAGTATACCATTTTAAACAACTTTCTAATTCACTTCTATTATCTAATGTGCTTCATTCTCTTGATATTCTTTCCTGAAAAGCATATCTAGATAGGCTCAGTAGCTTCTGATTGGTGGCTGCACATAGATGCCTCATGTGATTGGCACACCAATGTGCATTGCTATTTCTTTAACAAAAGATATCTAAAGATTGCAGCAAATTAGATAATAGAAGTAAATTGGAATGTTGTTTAAAATTGTATTCTCTATCTGAATCATTGAAGAGAAAATTTGGGTTTAATGGCCCTTTAAGAGCTTTTTGGGCTAACGCCGGTTTATAAAGCTCTTAACTACTGTGCTCTAAAGTACACTAACACCCATAAACTACCTATGTACCCCTAAACCGAGGTCCCCCCACATCGCTGCCACTCTATTAATTTTTTTTAACCCCTAATCTGCCGACCACACGCCGCTGCCACCTACGTTATCCCTATGAACCCCTAATCTGCTGCCCCTAACACCGCCGACCCCTATATTATATTTATTAACCCCTAATCTGCCCCCCTCACCGTCGCCTCCACCTGCCTACACTTATTAACCCCTAATCTGCCGAGCGGACCGCACCGCTACTATAATAAAGTTATTAACCCCTAATCCGCCTCACTCCCGCCTCAATAACCCTATAATAAATAATATTAACCCCTAATCTGCCCTCCCTAACATCGCCGACACCTAACTTCAAGTATTAACCCCTAATCTGCCGATCGGAGCTCACCGCTACTCTAATACATTTTTTAACCCCTAAAGCTAATTCTAACCCTAACACCCCCCTAAGTTAAATATAATTTTATTCTAACAAAATAAATTAACTCTTATTCAATAAATTATTCCTATTTAAAGCTAAATACTTACCTGTAAAATAAATCCTAATATAGCTACAATATAAATTATAATTATATTGTAGCTATTTTAGGATTAATATTTATTTTACAGGTAACTTTGTAATTATTTTAACCAGGTACAATAGCTATTAAATAGTTAAGAACTATTTAATAGTTACCTAGTTAAAATAATTACAAAATTACCTGTAAAATAAATCCTAACCTAAGTTACAATTAAACCTAACACTACACTATCAATAAATAAATTAAATAAACTACCTACAATTATCTACAATTAAACCTAACACTACACTATCAATAAATTAATTAAATAAACTACCTACAATTATCTACAATTAAACCTAACACTACACTATCAATAAATAAATTAAATACAATTCCTACAAATAAATACAATTAAATAAACTAACTAAAGTACAAAAATAAAAAAGAACTAAGTTACAAAAAATAAAAAAATATTTACAAACATTAGAAAAAAAATTACAACAATTTTAAACTAATTACACCTACTCTAAGCCCCCTAATAAAATAACAAAGACCCCCAAAATAAAAAAATGCCCTACCCTATTCTAAATTACAAAAGTTCAAAGCTCTTTTACCTTACCAGCCCTTAAAAGGACCTTTTGTGGGGAATGCCCCAAAGAATTCAGCTCTTTTGCTCTGTAAAAAAAAACATACAATACCCCCCCAACATTACAACCCACCACCCACATACCCCTAATCTAACCCAAACCCCCCTTAAATAAACCTAACACTAAGCCCCTGAAGATCTTCCTACCTTGTCTTCACCATGCCAGGTATCACCGATCGTTCCAGGCTCCGAAATCTTCATCCAAGCCCAAGCGGAAGCTAGACATCCATCATCCGGCGGCTGAAGAGGTCCAGAAGAGGCTCCAAAGTCTTCATCCTATCCGGGAAGAAGAGGCGATCCGGACCGGCAACCATCTTGATCCAAGCGGCATCTTCTATCTTCATCTGATGATGACCGGCTCCATCTTGAAGACCTCCACCGCGGACCCATCTTCTTCTTCCGACGACTTCCCGACGAATGACGGTTCCTTTAAGGGACGTCATCCAAGATGGCGTCCCTCGAATTCCGATTGGCTGATAGGATTCTATCAGCCAATTGGAATTAAGGTAGGAAAATTCTGATTGGCTGATGGAATCAGCCAATCAGAATCAAGTTCAATCCGATTGGCTGATCCGATCAGCCAATCAGATTGAGCTCGCATTCTATTGGCTGATCGGAACAGCCAATAGAATGCGAGCTCAATCTGATTGGCTGATTGAATCAGCCAATCGGATTGAACTTGATTCTGATTGGAGAGGATAGTGAGACCAGTTAACTTTGAAATTGTCTTGCAAATTTAGAAGACTCTTTTACCAGATCTCATGAAGGTATGTGAACATTTCAAACAAATAAAAAAGTATAAACAATTATATCAGCATTTTTAATAATTGTAGATGTGCAGCTATGACCATTTAGTAACTTGCCCAAGTACACGTGGCAGGCTAAGCTCCTGTGTAAAATGAAATACTCTAAAATTCTGCTCTAAATGAGAAATAATTTCCAGCATACTTGTAACATTATGACTAACAACGTACAAAATAATTCATGCCTAAAGATGTTTTCTTTTGTCCAGGAATGGAGAATGTTGTTCATTTGTGGGTACTTTGAATTTCTGTGCTTGCCAGTCATGTTAACTTTCTGTCCTCAGTCCACCTTGTCAATGTCAGAGCCAATAATGAAAAGCAAAATCATGTTTCCGACGCAAATTCAAAGGCACTAAACAAAACCTGTTGGAAATAAAAGCCAGCCTAAGATTAGCTTGTTTACAAAGTACAATATGTGTAGGATTATTTTGACAGGACTTTGTATATTGTCATCTGATATCTGCAAACAAAGCAAAATGGTTTAAAATCACGTATGATTTAGCATTTAATTATGTGACAGAAGGGATTTATGATTAAAATACAATGAATAATTAGTGTTAAAACATGAGTAATTATATGGGTCAGTTTATTAATGTTATTACATTATTCTTTTTTTGTGTGTTTATTTTATTTCTTTTATGTAAAATGTATTCTTAACTAAACCTTATTACTCTATGTCACAAGGTAGGTGTTGCCAGAGGTTGATGTAGGGAGAAGAGGTCAGTCTTGCAGTCAACTTGGCCTTCCTGGGTCTACTCCATTCTACCAGGAATCTATAGTGATGACGTCTCAGGCAGACAAAGTAATGTTAGCCCATTCACAGCCAAAACTGGTATCCTGGGAAGTTTATTTTATTGAGGGAACTGCTGGGGTATAAATAGCACTTCTTATGCTACTAATGCCTAGTTCCTCCTCTTCATCAAACATACCCAGGCAATGTCTTGTTCCTACCTTTCATCAAACAATTGCCCAGAGAACACCTTGCTCCTGCCCTTAATCAAACACACCCAGGGACCACCTTACTCCTCTTCTTCATAAAACATACCCAGGGAACACCTTGTTCCTCCACCTTAATGCAGGGTTATTTTTACCTAGGAAATAATGCATGCATAATTTCAACTATAAAAATATATTTACCTACCTACTGTATTCACAAACAATGAGTGTATATATATATATATATATATATATATATATATATATATACATATATATATATATATATATATATATATATATATATATATATATATATATATAGTAATCTGCAACATAGGACTGCACTCACTGGATTTATGTAAAAAACTCTTTAATTAGGTAACGTTTCGGAGCATGCAGGCCCCTTCCTCAGACCAGTACAAACTATGCAACTAAACACTGTGTCTTATAAACATATTAAGCCCCACCCACCACCAAATCAACTGTGAATTGCGCCAAAACTGGGGTTGTCATGGTGATAACCCCTGACCCCCTCAATGTGACCATACTACTAATCAAACAATTCATAAAACAATTCATAAGAGCTTCAAAGTTGTATAAGTGGTACAATAAATGCATGAGCCAAAAAATATGCCTATTATTAAATGTTTAAGTAAAGCTAAACATCCCTGTGTTCAATTGTATACGTAAGTGGATTCATAAGATAAGAGACATATGGAAGACAAAGCATTTGATATTGGTGTAAAATAAAACCATCATATGTGATATAAAGACATATATGTCAGTACAGCAGTGCATCACATACAGTCAAAAAGGTTATACATGCATCTGTCATTAACTGAGAATAGCACTGTGAAACCCTCTTGTTGTATCAAACTGTGACTTCATTCTATAGTATATGATAATCAGTTCCCACTAGGTGATAATGTGCCTGCAGCTAATCACTATACAATCAAATTTAGAGATTCATACGGTATACCCTCTAAGCAGCCTCATCACTCTTACCTTAAACATAGCTCTATAGCTTCTCCGTATATCTAGTGAGTTTTATGCTCAGACTAGGCTCCAAACCTTCTATAAGGAAAAATCGCTGCATGAAAAGCGAGCCTATACATTGTAATAGGCTCCCAGAGAAGCAGCTCCGGCGCCCGTAATGCTCATTAACATAGCGCATGGCTAATTTACATAAATTTATGACGTATGCGCGTGTGTATGCGCGTAGTCATGGTGACCCAGCAAAGCGTTTAGTCAATATGCGATCCTGACCGCCTATGTTACATTGTGCTAGGTATGGTTAAAGCTTTAACGTGGGACACATCAGAAGGCATATTCCTTCGGCAAGGACATCTAAGTAAAATAAAATAACTCTAAGTGGGCTAAGAGCATTGTAGTGGATATGTACATATGACACCACGGGATCTCTGATTATCATATACTATAGAATGAAGTCACAGTTTGATACAACAAGAGGGTTTCACAGTGCTATTCTCAGTTAATGACAGATGCATGTATAACCTTTTTGACTGTATGTGATGCACTGCTGTACTGACATATATGTCTTTATATCACATATGATGGTTTTATTTTACACCAATATGAAATGCTTTGTCTTCCATATGTCTCTTATCTTATGAATCCGCTTACGTATACAATTGAACACAGGGATGTTTAGCTTTACTTATACATTTAATAATAGGCATATTTTTTGGCTCATGCATTTATTGTACCACTTATACAACTTTGAAGCTCTTATGAATTGTTTTATGAATTGTTTGATTAGTAGTATGGTCACATTGAGGGGGTCAGGGGTTATCACCATGACAACCCCAGTTTTGGTGCAATTCACAGTTGATTTGGTGGTGGGTGGGGCTTAATATGTTTATAAGACACAGTGTTTAGTTGCATGGTTTGTACTGGTCTGAGGAAGGGGCCTGCGTGCTTTGAAACGTTACCTAATTAAAGAGTTTTTTACATAAATCCAGTGAGTGCAGTCCTATGTTGCAGATTACTATGATTACTTATTGATCTGGCACCCTGGTTGGCGACTATTTGACATTGAGAGTGCAGATACACATGGAGGATATATATATATATATATATATATATATATATATATATATATATATATATATATATATAGTATATTTAAACAATGGTAAAGGATTACTAGATGAGCTACTCCGTGCCCATTTATCTATGACTGTCATATATAGTTATGAAATGAATAAAAAAATGTCCGACTGAGAAGAATGTATTTACTACTATATACGTATATACAGCTAATGCTGTGAACTAGCAGTAAAGAAATGTATTACTGAGTTAAGTCATGTGATAAGTCAGGTGTAACAGAAGTCAAAACAATGTGTTACGTCAAGCAACTGTATTAGAACAATAAAGTTTTCAGTGTTCAATTGCCAGCATGATGTTGGCTGAATCTGGCACATTGTTTTTTTTAGTCATCATTTCTATTGTCTGCAAAGGAAAAAAAAACATACAAAGAGTTTGCAACAAGCCATATTTCCTGAATTGAGACAAAATAATAATTGCAGACCCTCAGGCAAAGTTTCTTGTTACAATTAAGATTCTTTAAACTGGAATGTTGCCAGATTTAGTGTGATGAAGGTTAGTGTCAGTTTAAAAGTGCTGCTCTGGCAAGCTTGATCAAGTATAAGATAGAGGGGGTGAATATACAGTGATGTGAGGGTGAGGTGGAAGTAAGATTCTGTGTATTAAGGGCAGGGAGGCGTTGAGGAGCGCAAACAGAAGAACTTGAGTGAGGCGTGGGTCTCACAGTCGCACCCTTCTCTTCCCTCAGTAAATTGGACATCACCGACAGGCATTCTTATGTCACTTGCAATTATTGTGTTTGAACTTCTGCACCTTCATTAACATGCAATGCCTTTCTACTCTGTGCCTTTAAATGCTAGAAATTCTACATTTGTTGTTTTCAGCATGCACAGTCATGATTTAACAATGCTGTTGCAAACCAAAGGTAAATTTGGCTTTATAAAACATTTGTATTGATACAATTAGTTGTATTTTATTTAGTTAAAGGGACACTGAATGCAAATTTTTTTCTTTCCTTCTTCAGATAGAGCATGAAATTTTAAGCAACTTTCTAATTTACTCCTATTATCAAAATTTATTCATTCTCTTTGTATTTTTATTTGAAAAGCAAGAATGTAATTTTAGATGCTGGCCCATTTTTGGTGAACAACCTGGGTTGTTCTCGCTGATTGGTGGATAAATTCACGCACCAATAAACAAGTGCTGTCCAGGGTCTGAACCAAAATATTAAATTAAAGATAGCAAGAGAACTAAGAAAAATTGATAATAGGAGTAGATTAGGAAGTTGCTTAAAAATGCATGCTCTATCTGAATCATGAAAGAAAAAAATTGGGTCCAGTGTCCCTTTAAAGTAATGTTTAACCCAAATGTTTCCTTAATGATTCAGATAGAGAATACAATTTAAAAAAAAAAGTTTCCAGTTTACTTCTATAATCAAATTTGCTTTGTTTTCATGTTATTCTTTGTTAAAGAGATATCTAACCCTAATATCCAACCCTAATTTTACTACTATATACAGCTGAGAGCTGGCTCTGAGGCCTTGGCTCTGAGATTCAAAGTGGCTCTGAATTATAAGTGGCCGAGTTAAGAAATTGAGTTAAATCCATAATGCTATCATCTAGAATGCTCTACTAACAACATGAAGCATTGTTCTAACTATTCATCATTTCATCTCTCCACATAGGTATGCATTTCCTTCTCTGCATTTCTTGCCCTGGTTGTTATCCCACGTCCCTTTAATGTTTTTTCAATATACTGTTATGCATTTCCTTCTCTGCATTTCTTGCCCTGGTTGTTATCCCACGTCCCTTTAATGTTTTTTCAATATACTGTTATGCATTTCCTTCTCTGCATTTCTTGCCCTGGTTGTTATCCCACGTCCCTTTAATGTTTTTTCAATATACTGGTATGCATTTCCTTCTCTGCATTTCTTGCCCTGATTGTTATCCCACGTCCCTTTAATGTTTTTTCAATATACTGGTATGCATTTCCTTCTCTGCATTTCTTGCCCTGGTTGTTATCCCACGTCCCTTTAATGTTTTTTCAATATACTGGTATGCATTTCCTTCTCTGCATTTCTTGCCCTGGTTGTTATCCCACGTCCCTTTAATGTTTTTTCAATATATCTGGTATGCATTTCCTTCTCTGCATTTCTTGCCCTGGTTGTTATCCCACGTCCCTTTAATGTTTTTTCAATATACTGGTATGCATTTCCTTCTCTGCATTTCTTGCCCTGGTTGTTATCCCACGTCCCTTTAATGTTTTTTCAATATATCTGGTATGCATTTCCTTCTCTGCATTTCTTGCCCTGGTTGTTATCCCACGTCCCTTTAATGTTTTTTCAATATACTGGTATGCATTTCCTTCTCTGCATTTCTTGCCCTGATTGTTATCCCACGTCCCTTTAATGTTTTTTTCAATATACTGGTATGCATTTCCTTCTCTGCATTTCTTGCCCTGGTTGTTATCCCACGTCCCTTTAATGTTTTTTCAATATACTGGTATGCATTTCCTTCTCTGCATTTCTTGCCCTGGTTGTTATCCCACGTCCCTTTAATGTTTTTTCAATATACTGGTATGCATTTCCTTCTCTGCATTTCTTGCCCTGGTTGTTATCCCACGTCCCTTTAATGTTTTTTTCAATATACTGGTATGCATTTCCTTCTCTGCATTTCTTGCCCTGGTTGTTATCCCACGTCCCTTTAATGTTTTTTCAATATACTGGTATGCATTTCCTTCTCTGCATTTCTTGCGCTGGTTGTTATCCCATGTCCCTTTAATGTTTTTTCAATATACTGGTATGCATTTCCTTCTCTGCATTTCTTGCCCTGGTTGTTATCCCACGTCCCTTTAATGTTTTTTCAATATACTGGTATGCATTTCCTTCTCTGCATTTCTTGCCCTGGTTGTTATACCACGTCCCTTTAATGTTTTTTCAATATACTGGTATGCATTTCCTTCTCTGCATTTCTTGCCCTGGTTGTTATCCCACGTCCCTTTAATGTTTTTTCAATATACTGGTATGCATTTCCTTCTCTGCATTTCTTGCCCTGATTGTTATCCCACGTCCCTTTAATGTTTTTTCAATATACTGGTATGCATTTCCTTCTCTGCATTTCTTGCCCTGGTTGTTATCCCATGTCCCTTTAATGTTTTTTTCAATATACTGGTATGCATTTCCTCTGATGTCTGAATTTATATTTTTTTCTGTATAATTGTTATCAGCTCCATTGTATAATTTCTGTGTGCATCCCCAGCCATTTGCTCACCCCCCCCCCCCCCCCATCTAATTTACAAGTGTGTAACTCCAGTCTACCTAACTAGTCTACTTGTTACACAGCTGCCTTGAATCAAACCATTCCAACCCTAATTTTACTACTATATACAGCTGAGAGCTGGCTCTGAGATTCAAAGTGGCTCTGAATTATAAGTTGCCGAGTTAAGAAATGGAGTTTAGAAACTGGAGGGGAAACTGCAGACCCCACTAACAGGTAATCCTTACTAACTATACACCTGCACAATGCTCTCTATTTCCTTTCTGATCTTTCTGTCTGTCATCTTCCTAAAACTCACTGCATGCCCTTATAACATCAATAATCCCCACACTATCCTAATCTCTCCCTCCCTCCTCTCATCCCCTATGCTGTCCTCTCATGAACTACTCTGTTTCCTTAGCAATACTTCCCCATCTAACTCTCCTGTGTCTAGTCATACCCGCTCCTACAAGTCTCACTCTCACCTTCTGTCACTCTCACTGCTACTACTGCTTGCTTCTGGTGACATCTCTCCTAACCCTGGCCCTGCAGCAATCACCACACTCTTAAACTCTCGCTCAGTCCCCCACAATACAAACTCAAGGTCACGCGATCCCCACAATCTCATCTCCATTAACCCACAGCGCTTATCCCCTCTCTTTTCTTGTGCCCTCTGGAATGCACGCTCTGTCTGTAACAAACTTACAACTGTTCACCACCTGTTTGTTTCTAACGCTTTCAATCTTCTAGCAATTACTGAAATCTGGCTTTCTTACTCTGACACTGCTTCCATTGCTGCTCTAACGCACGGCAGTCTCCACTTTAGCCACACACCTAGGCCAGGTAAGAGACATGGTGGCGGTGTTGGAATCTTACTGTCCCCTTCCTGCTCCTATCAGCACCTCCATCCTCATCCATCTCTCTCCTTCTCCTCCTTTGAAGTACATTGCATCCGCATTTTCTCCCCCCTCTCCCTCAAGGTGGCAGTTATCTATCGCCCCCCTGGACCAACCTCCCAATTCCTCGACAACTTTGCAGCCTGGCTTTCTCACTTTCTCTCTACAGATACATCTGCTCTAATCTTAGGGGACTTCAACATCCCCATTGATATCCCATCTACCCCTGCTGCCTCTAAACTTCTCACATTCACAAACTCCTTTAGTCTTTCACAATCCACCCTATTCCCTACTCACCGTGATGGACACTCTCTTGATCTGGTATTCTCCTACCTCTGCTCCCCTTCTGATGTCACCTGTCGCCCATTTCCCATCTCAGACCACCATCTGCTCACCTATAATCTCAATGTACAGGCTAAACCTATTTCTACCCCCCGCCTCAGCACCTGTAGAAATCTGCACACTGTGGATCCTCTCCAACTTTCTAACCTCATTCAAAAATGCCTTCCCCACACTTCCACAGTATCCTGCCCTGACCTTGCTACAAGCCACTATAACAATACTCTCTCCTCTGCACTTGACACCCTTGCTCCTCCACAAATACGCAAAACCCCACGTCGTCAACTCCAGCCCTGGCACTCAGCAAACACGCTATCTACAAAAATGCTCCTGTGCTGCTGAACGTGCCTGGAGGAAATCCTGCTCTGAATCCAATTTCCTACACTAAGTTCATTCTTTATTCTTACTCCACTGCCCTTCACTTAGCCAAGCAAAACTACATCTCTTCTCTCATATCTTCTCACTCCTCTAACCCTAAACGTCTCTTCTCCACTTTCAACACTCTCCTCTATCCACCTGCATCACCCCCCTTATCTGACTTTAGTGCTCAAGACTTGGCAGACTACTTTTTCAACAAAACACTTACCATCAGAAGCAACATCCCACCACAAGACTGCAACCTTTCATATCCACCCCGGTCACCCCCTCCAACACTCTCAGTACCTTCCCCCCAACCACTGAGAATGAAGTGAGTTCCCTAATATCTTCCTCACACCTCACTACATGCCCCCTTGACCCTATCCCTTCACATCTAATACCTTCTCTGTCCTCTACCCTAACCCCAGCTCTTACTCACATATTCAACTGATCCCTTACTACTGGTTCATTTCCATCATTCTTCAAACATGCAAAGGTCACCCCCATCCTCAAAAAACCCTCCCTCAACCCCAATTCTCCTGCAAACTACATATTACTACTTCCGCTAGCTTCTAAAGTCCTGGAAAAACTAGTTTTTGATCGCCTAACACACTTCCTATCTTCCAACTCATTGCTTGACACCCTGCAATCTGGCTTCTGTCCCCAACACTCAACTGAGACTGCCCTCACCAAGGTTACTAACGATCTTTTTTTCTGCTAAAAACAATGGCCACTATTCTATACTTATCTTACTTGACTTGTCTGCTGCCTTTGACACTGTTGACCATCCCCTCCTCATACGGACTATCAGCTCACTTGGGCTCTGTGACATTGCCCTCTCCTGGATCCACTCTTATCTCTCTAATAGGTCCTTTTCTGTCTCATTTGCTGGCGACTCATCCTCTCCATTGCCTCTGTCTGTTGAAGTACCTCAAGGCTCTTTTCTAGGCCTTCTACTCTTCTCTATTTATAATTCCTCACTGGGTAAACTTATTAGTAGCTATGGCTTCAACTATCACCTCTATGCTGATGATACTCAGATCTACCTATCCACCCCTGCACTCTATCCTTCTGTCCTTTCCCACATCAGCGACTGCTTATCTGGCATTTCTTCCTGGATGGCCTCTCACCACCTAAAAATCAACATGTCCAAGACTGAGCTTTTCTCCTGTTAAGTGTAGTCAGTCCACGGGTCATCAGAGATTTCAAATTTTAAATTTAAGCTTGAGAACCTCCGCGTATTGCTAGGGGAGGTATTAGCGGCTCTGAATGATTGTAACACGGTTGCAATTCCAGAGAAAGTATGTAGGCTGGATAAATATTTTGCGGTACCGGTGTGTACTGACATTTTTCCTATACCTAAAAGGCTTACAGAAATTGTTAACAAGGAGTGGGATAGACCCGGTGTGCCCTTTTCACCACCTCCTATATTTAGAAAAATGTTTCCAATAGACGCCACCACACGGGACTTATGGCAGACGGTCCCTAAGGTGGAGGGAGCAGTTTCTACTTTGGCTAAGCGCACCACTATCCCGGTGGAGGATAGCTGTGCTTTTTCAGATCCAATGGATAAAAAGTTAGAGGGTTACCTTACGAAAATGTTTGTTCAACAAGGTTTTATATTACAACCCCTTGCATGCATCGCGCCTGTTACTGCTGCGGCGGCATTCTGGTTTGAGTCTCTGGAAGAGACCATTCGCACAGCTCCATTGGATGAAATTATGAACAAGCTTAAAACCCTTAAGCTAGCTAACTCATTTGTTTCTGATGCCGTCGTACACTTAACCAAACTTACGGCTAAGAACTCCGGATTCGCCATTCAAGCGCGCAGAGCGCTGTGGCTTAAATCCTGGTCAGCTGACGTGACTTCTAAATCCAAATTGCTTAATATTCCTTTCAAAGGGCAGACCTTATTCGGGCCCGGCTTGAAATAAATTATTGCTGACATTACGGGAGGTAAGGGCCATGCTCTACCTCAGGACAGGGCCAAATCAAAGGCCAAACAGTCTAATTTTCGTGCCTTTCGTAACTTCAAGGCAGGAGCAGCATCAACTTCCTCCGCTCCAAAACAGGAAGGAGCTGTTGCTCGTTACAGGCAGGGCTGGAAAGTTAACCAGTCCTGGAACAGGGGCAAGCAGGCCAAGAAACCTGCTGCTGCCCCCAAGACAGCATGAAGAGAGGGCCCCCTATCCGGAAACGGATCTAGTGGGGGGCAGACTTTCTCTCTTCGCCCAGGCTTGGGCAAGAGATGTCCAGGATCCCTGGGCGTTGGAGATCATATCTCAGGGATATCTCCTGGACTTCAAAACTTCTCCTCCACGGGGGAGATTTAATCTTTCAAGGTTATCAGCAAACCAAACAAAGAAAGAGGCGTTTCTACACTGTGTACAAGACCTCTTACTAATGGGGGTAATCCACCCAGTTCCGCGGACGGAACACGGGCAGGGATTCTATTCAAATCTATTTGTGGTTCCCAAAAAAGAGGGAACCTTCAGACCAATCTTGGACTTAAAAATCCTAAACAAATTTCTAAGAGTTCCATCATTCAAAATGGAAACTATTCGAACCATCCTTCCCATGATCCAAGAGGGTCAGTACATGACCACGGTGGACTTAAAGGATGCCTACCTTCACATACCGATTCACAAGGACCATTACCGGTATCTGAGATTTGCCTTCCTAGACAGGCATTACCAGTTTGTAGCTCTTCCCTTCGGATTAGCTACGGCCCCAAGAATCTTTACAAAAATTCTAGGATCACTTCTGGCGGTACTAAGACCGCGAGGCATAGCGGTGACTCCGTACCTAGACGACATTCTGATACAAGCGTCAAGTTTTCAAACTGCCAAGTCTCATACAGAGGTAGTTCTGGCATTTCTGAGGTGGAAGGGTGGAAGGTGAACGTGGAAAAGAGTTCTCTATTACCACTTACAAGAGTTCCCTTTCTAGGGACTCTTATAGATTCTGTAGAGATGAAAATTTACCTGACAGAGGCCAGGTTATTAAAACTTCTAAATGCTTGCCGTGTCCTTCACTCCATTCCACACCCGTCAGTAGCTCAGTGCATGGAAGTAATCGGCTTAATGGTAGCGGCAATGGACATAGTACCATTTGTGCGCCTACATCTCAGACCGCTGCAATTGTGCATGCTAAGTCAGTGGAACGGGGATTACTCAGATTTGTCCCCCCTACTAAATCTGGATCAAAAGACCAGAGATTCTCTTCTATGGTGGCTCTCTCGGCCACATCTGTCCAAGGGGATGACCTTTCGCAGGCCAGATTGGATGATTGTAACAACAGACGCCAGCCTTCTAGGCTGGGGAGCAGTCTGGAATTCCCTGAAAGCTCAGGGATTATGGACTCAGGAGGAGAAACTCCTCCCAATAAATATTCTGGAGTTAAGAGCAATATTCAATGCTCTCCTAGCTTGGCCTCAGTTAGCAACTCTGAGGTTCATCAGATTTCAGTCGGACAACATCATGACTGTGGCTTACATCAACCATCAAGGGGGAACCAGAAGTTCCCTAGCGATGTTGGAAGTCTCAAAGATAATTCGCTGGGCAGAGTCTCACTCTTGCCACCTGTCAGCGATCTACATCCCAGGCGTGGAGAACTGGGAGGCGGATTTTCTAAGTCGCCAGACTTTTCATCCGGGAGAGTGGGAGCTCCATCCGGAGGTCTTTGCTCAACTGATTCGTCGTTGGGGCCATCCAGATCTGGATCTCATGGCGTCTCGTCAGAACGCCAAGCTTCCTTGTTACGGATCCAGGTCCAGGGACCCGGGAGCGGTGCTGATAGATGCTCTGACAGCCCCTTGGGTCTTCAACATGGCTTATGTGTTTCCACCATTCCCAATGCTTCCTCATTTGATTGCCAAGATCAAACAGGAGAGAGCTTCGGTGATTCTGATAGCGCCTGCGTGGCCACGCAGGACCTGGTATGCAGACCTAGTGGACATGTCGTCCTGTCCACCGTGGTCTCTGCCTCTGAGACAGGACCTTCTAATTCAGGGTCCTTTCAAACATCCAAATCTAATTTCTCTGAGGCTGACTGCATGGAGATTGAACGCTTGATTCTATCAAAGCGTGGTTTCTCTGAGTCGGTTATTGATACCTTAATACAGGCTAGGAAGCCTGTTACCAGAAAAATTTACCATAAAATATGGAGTAAATATTTACATTGGTGGGAATCCAAGAGTTACTCATGGAGTAAGGTTAGGATTCCTAGGATATTGTCCTTTCTACAAGAGGGTTTAGAAAAGGGCTTATCTACTAGTTCGTTAAAGGGACAGATTTCTGCTCTGTCTATTCTTCTACACAAACGTCTGGCTGAAGTTCCAGACGTTCAGGCTTTCTGTCGGGCTTTAACTAGAATTAAGCCTGTGTTTAAGTCTGTTGCTCCGCCGTGGAGCTTAAACTTAGTTCTTAATGTTCTTCAAGGCGTTCCATTTGAACCCCTTCATTCCATTGATATCAAGTTGTTATCTTGGAAAGTTCTGTTTTTGATGGCTATTTCCTCGGCTCGAAGAGTCTCTGAGTTATCTGCCTTACATTGTGATTCTCCTTATCTGATTTTTCATTCAGACAAGGTAGTCCTGCGTACTAAACCTGGGTTCTTACCTAAGGTAGTTACTATCAGGAATATCAATCAAGAGATTGTTGTTCCATCTCTGTGTCCTAACCCTTCTTCAAAGAAGGAACGACTTTTGCATAATCTGGACGTAGTCCGTGCCCTGAAATTCTATTTGCAGGCAACTAAGGATTTTCGTCAAACTTCTTCCCTGTTTGTCGTTTACTCTGGACAGAGGAGAGGTCAAAAGGCTTCGGCTACCTCTCTCTCTTTTTGGCTTCGTAGCATAATACGCTTAGCCTATGAGACTGCTGGACAGCAGCCTCCTGAAAGGATTACAGCTCATTCTACTAGAGCTGTGGCTTCCACCTGGGCCTTTAAAAATGAGGCCTCTGTTGAACAGATTTGCAAGGCTGCGACTTGGTCTTCGCTTCACACTTTTTCAAAATTTTACAAATTTGACACTTTTGCTTCGTCGGAGGCTATTTTTGGGAGAAAGGTACTTCAGGCAGTGGTTCCTTCTGTTTAATGTTCCTGCCTTGTCCCTCCCTTCATCCGTGTACTTTAGCTTTGGTATTGGTATTCCATAAGTAATGGATGACCCGTGGACTGACTACACTTAACAGGAGAAAACATAATTTATGCTTACCTGATAAATTCCTTTCTCCTGTAGTGTAGTCAGTCCACGGCCCGCCCTGTTTTTACGGCAGGTCTAAATTTTAATTAAACTCCAGTCACCACTGTACCCTATGGTTCCTCCTTTCTCGTCTGCTTTGGTCGAATGACTGAGTATGATAGGTGAGGGGAGGAGCTATATAGCAAGCTCTGCTGGGTAATTCTCTTGCAGTTTCCTGTTAGGAAGAGAAATATTCCATAAGTAATGGATGACCCGTGGACTGACTACACTACAGGAGAAAGGAATTTATCAGGTAAGCATAAATTATGTTTTTCTAATCCCCCCAACTAATTCTACTCCAGTTTCTAACTTTACTATCCCTGTCGGTGACACCACTATCTCCCCATCACCCCAAGTCCACTGCCTTGGAGTTACACTTGACTCCAATCTGTCCTTCATACCCCACATCCAATTGCTCTCTTCCTCCTGTCGCAACCACCTACACAATATCTCCAAAATTCGCCCTTTTCTGAGTGCTGAAACAACTAAACAGCTAATCCATTCCCTAGTAATTTCCTGGCTTGGCTACTGTAACAACCTACTAACAGGCCTTCCTCTCTCCCGCCTCTCCCCCCTTCAATCCATCCTAAATGCCTCTGCTAGGCTAATCCACCTCTCCCGATGCTCTGTATCTGCCGCACCCCTCTGTGAGTCCCTTCACTGGCTCCCCATTCACAGCAGAATTAAATTAAAAATTCTCACTCTGACCTACAAAGCCCTTACCAATGCAGCCCCCCCATACCTGTCCTCACTCATCAACAAGTATACTCCAGCCCATCCCCTAAGATCCAACAACGATCTACTCCTTGCCTCTGCTACCATCACCTCCTCTCATGCTAGACTACAGGACTTCTCTCGTGCGGCACCAACCCTCTGGCACTCACTTCCTCGTGCTATCAGACTTTCCCCCAACCTCTCCTCCTTTAAACGCTCCCTAAAGATAATAATGTGTGTTTTATATCCCTTTACAATAAAGACTTACCTTAAACTAGGCAACTAGAGAGGGCTGCGGCCGGCACCATATTGCATTTCTGATTTATCAGTCTCATAAACATAGACGTTGGGGGAACTGGGGATAAATCTCCTGATTTAATTACAGGAAAAAGACAGTTATGCCCAATGGCATGTGTGCTCTCCAGCTTTCCGCTTCCCTCAAGGACTTTGCCTAATTCAGATATGGTTGGACCTTGGAGGCTGCGAGCAGCAGTTATATCACACGGATCACGAGCTCTGCTAGGAGGAAGCAGCAAAGAGCGTCATCTATACTCATCGCAAAGTGTGGTTTGGAGCTGTGGTTAACCCTATTGTTCACAATCCTATTGGACTAAGCTGACTCAGACCTTTTCTACTATTTTGTAATAAAATATCAAATTAGAAAACCTGGAAAGCTAATAAACTAATACGTTTTATAAAACACCCACAGATTTCAAATTGATATTAAAGTCACTTTTTGGTTGCATCAAATACAATACATTGCAGGCCTCAAAGGCATCCAAGGGGTTAAATGTATTACAGCTTTTTGTGATAACACTTAAAGGCCCATAATAGTCCAAAAATTTATGTCAGTTTAAGACAATTGATCCTACAGTAATATGTTTAACCCCTTCACGGTAGAAGTACCGTTTTGGACCTACAGAGCACTGCTAGTTCTGGGCAGAAACTGCCCCTGATCTAATCAGCAGCACTAGTCGCACAACTCAGAGGTGTAACTAGCGCTGCTGATTTGAACAGCAGTGGTTTCCACTCAGGATCAGCAGTGCTCTGCGGGTCCCAAACAGTACTTCTACGGTATGTTTAACCCGTTTGCTGGGGTTTAATACACATTAGTGAAGGCTACATAGTCTTGAAATTACATGCGCTAACCAATTAGAGCATCTCATTTTTCGACTATTATGGCACTTTAAGGAAGCATGCGGAGCTGTGGCCTTTTTGTTATTAGACAGTGAAGAGCTGGTTAGGGTGAAGAATATCATTTGTGACTAATTTAAAGGAACAGAAAAGTAATTTTAACTTTTTTGATTGCAAACATATTTTATCATTTTTACTTGCTGCTCTTTTATATACATGATAGATTTATTTTAGTAAAAATATTTCTCCCTGTTAATGTGTTGCCAGTGATCCATTTTACTTGAGTGTATTCAATTGTTTGCAAACAGCTCCTTTACCTTATTTAAGATTACAAGTGGTGCGCTATTGATAGCTCGGGTTGTGAAAACTAATATTGCTCCCGTGCTAAGTTGCATGTGTATTCCAATTTAAAAGTAAACACATTTGCTCGATCTCAAACAAAATTAGTACATCGGTTTAGCGAGAGTGGACCCTTAGGGGCCGATTTATCAAGGGCTGAATGGCCCCTGATGCACCTGTTTCAGTGCAAACCTTCAGGCTCGCCGGAAACAGCAGTTAAGAAGCAGTGGTCTTAAGACCGCTGCCTCTGAGGCTGCGGACATCAATCCGCACGATCGTATACGATCTAGTTGATTGACACACCCTACTAGCGGCTGTTTGGGCATGAATGTGCAGGAGGCGGCCACGAATCTGCAGGGGGCGGCATTGCACAAGCAGTTCACCAGAACTGCTTGTGCAATGTTAAATGCTGACAGCGTATGCTGTTGACATTCAGCGATGTCTGTTGGATATGATCCGCTGAGCAGACCATGTCGGACAGACACTTGGTAAATCGGCCCCTCTGTGTAAAGATTTTATAATAAAAAAAAAAAGAGTATTAAGAGGCGGCCTGCAGGGGGCTTAGAAACAGCCAAAGATTTAGAGGTTGTAAAGTAAATTAATATAACAATGTTGGTTGTGCAAAGCTGGGGAATGAGTATGAAAACCATTATCTATCTTTTTAAACACTAATAAAATCTAGTTTAAAATCCTTTAAGAATAATAGGTGATGGTTTTAATAAGTAAATTCAGCTATTTAAAATACAAAAATAAACCTGAAGGAAAATTTCCCATAGATTTAATAATCTGCAGCAGATATAAGTCATTTGAAACACATTAAGGGAAAACACATTTTATAATACAGTATCCCTTTAAGATTTACATTTAGAAACAAATACCCCCCTCTGCAACATGCTCATAAACCTTCCTTGGAAAATAGCCTTCTAAACCTCAATAAAAGATGACATTATGTAGTTCAGATTGACTTCTGTGTTATTATTTTATTGTCAGTTTCTCAGGAAGATCTTCAGTGATATTTGCAGTAAGATGGCATAAACATTATTTCACCTGCCAATGTATACAGAACTTTAAAAACACAAAAAAGAAAATCATTTATCAAAGCATGTGTCACCACTTCTGTGTAATAGGACACTCATTTATATAAACATGGCTCCTATCTAACAGAGATGTGCAGTCATTTAGTTACAAATACACATTCCTAATGAAAAACTGATATTTGTTTTGTCTGGACAAAACGAATATCCGAATGAATGCACCAATAAAAATTAAAGAAAACAAATACATACTGAGATAATTCATCAGTATTCGTTCATTTTGTTTAATTTCTTTTAAGGGTTAATATCTTTTGTGCACTAGAGAGTGCTATATCCCGATCCTTTTCTTGCCAGACCCCCAACTGTGCTAACCGGAGCCTTAGCGCGTTCGGTTCACAAGACTTGCACTAAAATAGAGCAGGTCCTGGGAGCCAAGCGTGTTAAGCTTGGCCGGGATTCTGGCAAGAAGAGGATCAAGTTACCGCACTCTCCAGCGTGCAAAAGGTAACTATAAAGCTACAGGTGAACTTTATTCACCTGTAACTTTAAACATTTACATTCATTTTAGCGAAAACCAAGGTAAAAATATATTTAACTAAAATTCAGTATTTGTTTCATTTAAAAAAAAAAAACACTGTATAGTGCAGGCAACGAATATTCTGGGAAAATATTTGTTACGAAAATTTGTCTGAAACTAAATTTTCTTGGCTGCACAAGTTTATTATCTAACGTTGTTAGCTTTATCAGTAAAAATTAAAATGGACAAACACAAAATGCAAAAAATGTGACTTTCAAATATTTATAAACATTAAAATGTCTACTCTCAGGCAGTGATGTAGTTAGAATTGGTAGCTACTATAAACCCCTGAAATATTCAAGTAATTGAGTTCTGAGAATTTTTCTGTTTTAACACATTGAGGGTTAGATTACGAGTAGTGCTCTTATTATAACGGGCAAGCAAGAGAGCAAAAGAGGGGGGACAGTGAGAGCAAAAGAGAGGGAGGGAGAGAGAGAGAGAGCAAAAGAGAGGGGGGAGAGCGCAAAAGAGAGGGGGAGAGAGAGAGCAAAAGAGAGGGGCCGGGCAAAAGAGAGGGAGAGAGAGAGAGAGCAAAAGAGAGGGGGGGAGCGCAAAAGAGAGGGGCGGGGTCGGACGGACATGACGCAGGGCCGGAAGTGATGAGGGCGGGGCCAGATGGGGCGGACGTGGCGGGGGTGGGGCCGGGCATCGTGGCGTGAGCGAGAAAGCTCAAAAGAGGGGGGATAGATGGCAAACGAGGGGGGATAGAGAGAGCAAAAGAGAGGGAGAGAGACAGAAAAAGAGAGGGGGAGAAAGAGCAAAAGAAAGGGGAGAGAGAGAAAGAGCAAATGAGGGAGGATAGAGAGAGCAAAAGAGAGGGAGGGAAATAGAGAGCAAAAGAGAGGGGGGAGAGGGAGCAAAAGAGAGGGGGAGAGGGCAAAAGAGAGGGAAGAGAGAGAGCGCAAAAGAGAGAGAAGAGAGAGAGCGCAAAAGAGAGGGGGGGAAGAGAGAGCAAAAGAGAGGGGGGAGAGAGAGAGCACAAGAGAGGGGGAGAGAGAGAGCTGAAGAGAAGGGGTGATAAAGAGCAAAAGAGAGGGGATAGAGACAGCAAAAGAGAGGGAGAGAGACAGCAAAAAAGAGGGGGAGAGCAAAAGAAGGGGGAGAGAGAAAGAGAGAGCAAAAGAGGGAGGATAGAGAGAGCAAAAGAGAGGGAGAGAGACAGCAAAAGAGAGGGGGGAGAGAGCAAAAGAAAGGGGAGAGAGAGCAAAAGAGGGGGGATAGAGAGAGCAAAAGAGAGGGAGAGAGACAGCAAAAGAGAGGGAGAGAGACAGCAAGAGAGAGGGGGAGAGAGCAAAAGAGAGGGAGAGAGAGAGAGAGAGCAAAAGAGAGGGGGAGAGAGCACAAAAGAGAGGGGGTAGAGAGAGAGAGAAAAAGAGCGGGGAGAGAGAGAGCAAAAGAGAGGGGGTAAAGAGAGAACAAAAGAGAGGGAGAGAGACAGCAAAAAAGAGGGGAGAGAGAGAGCAAAAGAGGGAGGGGGGAGAGAGAGAGCAAAAGAGAGGGGGATAGAGAGAGAGCAAGGCGTGGGACCGCTGTACTGTAAAAAATGGCCCGTGTACATGGGCTTTAGGACTAGTAGATATATATTTTACCAAATTGTATTTTTTTTAAATTTCATATTTAAGACTAAATAGAACATATTCTTCTATGTGAAGAACATTGAAAAGTGAAATGTTTATATTTTATGTTGGGTTTAGCACTCTTGAGTAAACACGGTCGGGTAAGCAGACGAGTATGGGTGTTAGTTTTTTTTGCAATTTTCACACTCCTTTGAAGGCTATTGGAGAATACGTTAACGCAGTTGCAATATTTGAAGTTCAACTTTTTCTGCATGTCGGTTTTTCAAATGCGCGCTAACTTTTACTTTCAGTTTGTAATACGAGTGCAAAAAGCCTCTGTCTAACTAAGTTAACGCTTGAGTGGGAGCGCAAAATAGCGCTCCACTTGTAATCTATCCCTGCGTGTGAAGGATGACACGCTGTCCTCTGTATTAACCTGCACCAGTGCATATAATATGCTGATTACCATGAGGGGGGATCCTTTAACAGAGCCCTGATCTCCACCAAGTTTTGCTAGAGGGTCGAGTGACACCTCATTTGAAAGGGCAGACTCCCCTCTAGGATGTAGCTGATCACTGTTATAAATGCTGATCTCCTGTCCTACTACAAAACAGGTCATTTCTAGTGCTGGCACAGGAGGTGCTACTCTCTTCCTGTCTGAATAAGGAGCTACTGAACTTCTTTGTATATCTTTACACACTTAATGTAATCTCAGAAATGCTGATGACAGTTAATTAATACATAACACATTGGTGTTCTGCAAATATGCTACACACACCCTGGGTGCAATTCTTAGAAATGTCTAAGCATTATTTTATAGAAAATTTCCTGCAATTGCAATACCTATAGGACCATCATAGAATTCCTCTATGTATTGGTCAGCTTTAGAGTTATCCTTGTAAGTAAGGAAGGGATGTGCCTGGTCAGGATAGGTTGAGATTGGCCAGGGCTTTGCCAGCCCCTAGTTATCCTTTTATGAGGTTGTGTAAATTAGTTGTAGTTTAACTTAATAAATCCTATGTGATCTGATACTAGACAGCAGCTTCTATAATACATATAGAATAGGAACGACTCTATTATTTGTCGTCTATGCCTATTTATTTATTTATTTATTTTATATACATTTTATTGAGTTTATCAACAAAGGAGGACAAAACATAAGCTTATTTAAATACAGCTACATACATAGGCCCTGATGATCAAAACTGTTTCAATGCAGCAATATATTCAAAAGGGATCCCTCGTCATAATGAGAAAGCCGACAAAATATTCCAAATGGCTGGAATCAGTGTTTAAAGGCAGAGAGGCATGTTACTATACATCTCAATGAGTGGGGATTATATTCCAAGCAGCATCGCCATTCGCCACCTACACTGAAGATGTAAAGTAAAGGATCCTCTTTACATATATCACACAACCAAGTAAACGTACAGCAGCCTACAAGGATAAAAAGAATAAAGAAACAATCTATCAATAAAAACACTAATACATTTGTTTAGTCCTTATTCTTTTAACGCAGAAACAGCAACCCGATAAATACATTACACAGCTGAACACTATTAACCCCTTATGCACCCTCAGCCCTGCTGCATCCTAAAACCACCACACCATTAACCCTTTACACTCCCACAGCCCCACCACATTCTAATTCCACTACACTATTAACCCCTTGTGTGCCCTCAGCCCCACCACATTCTAATCCCACTAAACTATTAACCCATTATGTGCCCTCAGCCCCACCGCATCCTAACCACGATAAAAAAAAATAAACATTATAAAAACAAACATTCACAAATCTACACAACTATTAATCTAAACCACAACTAAACACAACATTATACAAAGTAACACAACAATTTAAAGCAACAACTACTACAAAATAAACAAACCCTAAGAGAATCTTACAACACAACAAACGACTGACAACAACAAATAACTACATAAGACAACCACACAAAAAAACAACAACCTAACCCATCTAAAATAATTAAACATTTAAAAAAGTCACAAATCAACATAACTATTACTCTAAACAACAACAGCTAAACATAAACTTGCACAATATAACACAACAATTAAAACCAACAACTCCTAAAAAGTAAACAAATCCTAAGAGAATCTTACAATACAACAAACTACAACAATGAATCACAACAGCTAACTACAACACCAAATAACCACAAAAACAAACAACAACAAACAATTCCTTTCAAAATAAACAAATCATAAAACTATCTAACACAACAAGAAGCCACTACTACAAATTAAACCTTCTACCAAAAGATGAAAAAAACACAATAAATAAGCACTATAAACATAGCACAATAAAAATGCACAATAACCAAAAATTATGTGATACCATCCTGAAGTCTTCATCAGATGTAAGTTCAAACAATCCTGGCTACGACAAAAAGCAAAAAAAAAAAAAAAACGCCCCAAAAAATTATGGGCCACAAAAACAAATCTCCTTTTTTTTCGTCAGATGTAAATTCAAACGATCCTTGTGAAGCAAGCAACAACAAAAAAAAACAAAATTCAGGAAAGGCCATTTGTAATCCATAAGGTCATCGTGTCAGCAATGGTCCTCCAGGTCGGCGGGACCAGCAGTTGTCCTCCCCGGCAACAAATCCTCCAGGTCAGTTATAACGGTGATGGCTCCTCCATAGCAGCGGCGGGGACGGCTCCTCTACGGTGGCAACAACTCCTCTTCTTCCCCGACCTGTTCTTCATGCTTTCTAACAGCATACTCAATTTATTATTGTCAGTTTCCCCCTTTTATAGGGGTGTGCTGGCATTCCTATTAACTGATTTTTCAATTTTTTTAAAATCAGCCAATAGAAAGATGTCTTTGTTTTTTTAAATCAACAAATAGGAAAAAAGTATTTTCTATTGACTGATAATTTTTTTAAATCAACCAATAGAATTTACTTTTTTTTTTCTATTTACTGATTTAGAAAATCTGTTAGCTAATAGAAAATATTTTTTTCTTATTGGCTGATTTAAAAAAACAAAAAAACAGAGACATCTTTCTATTGTCTGATTTGTAATTTTTTTTTTTTTTTAAAAACACCCAAAAGGAATTCCAGCACAACCCTATAAAAGGGGGAAACTGACAATAATAAAGTGAGTGTGCTGCTGAACAGCATGAAGAACGGATCAGGAAAGAAGAGGAGCTGTCGCTGTCGCAAACAAGGAGGAGCTGTCGCCGCTAGAGAGGAGCCGCCAATGCCAACCTGGAGGAGCCAGGGCTGCTATGGAAGAGCACTGCTGGCACCGCCGACATGGAGGACCACTGCTGCAGCCGCAAGGACCTTATGAATTACAAATGGCCCTTTCTGGATTCATTTTGGGCCTTTTTTGTTTTTTTATGCTTTTTTTCATTGCCAGGTTGCGGTGGGGATCAGAGCATGTAAGGGGTTAATATTGTAGTGGGGTTAGGGTGCGGTGGGGCTGAGGACGTGTAAGAGGTTAATAGCGTAGAGGGGTTAGAGTTCGGAGGGAATGAGCAGGTAAGTGGTTAATTGTGTAGTGGGGTTAGGGTGCAATAGGGCTAAGGGCACATAAGTGGTTAATTGATTAGAGGCACTTTATATGTATATACAATGTTTAATATATATACCTTTTCTTGTATAATGCATATTATTTAAAATATTGTAGTGATTTTAAACACCTTTTATTTTTTTGGGGCATGTTGTATTTTTTTTTAATCAATAATAATTATGTTTTGTTACATAAATATGTTATAAAAGACAGTAGCGGCGACTTTACAGTATTACTTTGAAATGTTAAACATATGCAATGATGTAAAACTATAAAGTTGCCGCTACTGTCTTTTATAACATATTTTTATAACGAAAAATATAAATGTTATTGTTTAAAGGGACAGTCAAGTCCAAAAAGAACTTTCATGATTCAAATAGGGCATGTAATTTTAAACAACTTTCCAGTTTACTTTTATCACCAATTTTGCTTTGTTCTTTTGGTATTCTTAGTTGAAAGCTAAACCTAGGATGTTCATATGCTAATTTCTTAGACCTTGAAGGCCACCTCTAATCTCAATGCATTTTGATAGTTTTCACTACTAGAGGGCATTAGTTCATGTGTTTCATAGAGATAAAATTTAGCTCATGCACATGAATTTACAGAGGAGTGAGCACTAATTGGCTAAAATTCAAGTCTATCAAAAGAACTGAAATAAGGGGGCAGTCTGCAGAGGCTTAGATACAAGGTAATTACAGAGGTAAAACGTGTATTATTATAACTGTGTTGGTTATGCAAAACTGGAGAATAGGTAATAAAGGGATTATCTATTTTTTATCTATTTTTTTTAAACAACAAAAATTCTGGTGTTGACTGTCCCTTATACTAAAATATAACATGCCAAAAAAAGCTGCTTAAAATCACTACAATACTTAAAATAAATAGTATCACTTACAATACAATAGGATACTTATAAATTAAACATTGTATATACATGTATTCCCCACAGTTCCTATAGGTTTAATGGGAAGTGGTTTTTTTTTGTCTTTATTAGGTAGATCGCAGACATGACGAATTCTGTGGGAGTTTGCTGGGTGTTCCATGGGAGTAAACTGTATTTTAATGGGGAAACATCACCGGTAGTGTGTATTATTCAAAGCGCTGCCCTCCAGGTACCAGGTACCACTTAGGTATTAAGGGTTTTAGTAATTTAATTAGTTATTTGCATTGTGATGGTTTGGCGGATTAGGGGTTAATAGATTTATTAGGATTATTGCGTTGTGTGGGTTTGGCGGATTAGGGGTTAATAGGTTAATTATGTTTATTGCGTTGTGGGTTAATGACGGATTAGGGGTTAATATACTTTATTAGGTTTATTGCGATGTGGGTTAATGGCGGATTAGGGGTTAATATACTTTATTAGCTATTGCGGTGGGGGATTGCGGTTGACAGATAGATACTAGGTGTTAGTTATTTTAAGGAGGTAGATAGATATTGCGCATGCGCTAGGTGTTAGTTAATATTTTCAGGCAGTTATGGGAGTTACGGTGCTTACATTTTCAGTGCAAGACTTGCTGCGCCTGCGTATTTGTGGCGAGATGAAAATTTAGTAAAATTTCTCCATTTTCACTGCGTAAGTCCTTGCGCTGAATATGTGATACTTATTTGCGACGCTGTTCTATATTAGCTTATGGGAGTTAAAATTGCGGCCGACTGGTGAAATATATGTTCCTCATTTATATGCGGTGCTATATATGTGAAACCGCATAAAAACCGGCGTCACCGGCTTTTGTGGGCGACGCTGCGTATGTAATCTTGCCCTCTATGTTGTGTAGAAACACTTCAAATACATGCTCCACCCCGCTAATATCGCAGATGAGTAGCGGCGTCGTGATCCCTATTGTTTCCTTTGGGAATTATATCGCTACTCACTGGCACAGAGGGGGTCAGCCCACTTTTTTTCAATATATATCAATATATTGCTAGACTAACTAAGTTTTGAATTTTGGGACCATAGTCATTGGAATAAGAAAAAAGACATTCAGTGAGTATAATACTACAGTGTGCATCTACTGGTCTTCAATTGAAGTTGAATCACGTCCACCTAGGTTCTAGCTGCTGATTGGTGGCTGCATATATATACCGATTGTCATTGGCTCACTCATGTGTTCAGTTAGAAACCAGTAGAGCATTGCTGCTCCTTCAACAAATGAAATCAAGAGAATGAAGCAAATTTGATAATAGAAGTCAACTGGAAAGTTGTTTAAAATTGTATATTCTACCTAAATCATGAAAGAAAAATTTTGGGTTTCATGTCCCTTTAAGAAAAAGTTAATTGAAGGAAAATTGCATGTTCCCTTTTCTTATCATTATCAAAGGTTAAAGGGACAGTAAACACCTTGTAATTACAATGTTGTGCATCTAAAAAATGAAACAACATCTAAACAAATTTAAAAACTATTTGTTCTGCAATTACTTTTCAATAGCCAAACTCCACCCACCATTTGCCTTAAAGGGTCGAGCCAATCTGGGCTTTAGTCAGCTGACTACCAGGTTAGCGACAGTCATAAAGTGAGTATAAAATGCATTTATTTGCAGCAGTGGCGTATTTAGGTTTTGTGCTGCCCTAGGCACTCAAAATTCTGCTGCCCCCCCTAGGTTTTAGGCTATTTTTCAGTCACAATATTTTTTGGTCAGGGTATTGTGACTTTTTTTAGAAAATGTTCACCAGGAATTGCATATGTGTGTATATATATGTATGTATATATGTGTATATATATATATATATATATGTTACAGTTAAAGTGCAGAAATCAGTTAATGTGCACATTACCTAGCTAATCTGCAGATTAACTAGGGTGATCAGTTAAAGTGCAGAATTATTGTTTCATTTCTCACATTACCTAGGTAATCTGCACATTACCTACTAGGCACTAGTTAAAGTGCAAAAAAAAAAAGCAATTTAGCTTTTTAGAAAAGTTTGTTTCTCTCATGTAAACTGTTTATTGAAAAAGAAGCCGAAGAATGTAATAAATAAAGAACAGAATGTTCCGATTTCGGCCGAGGGCAGATAAGCTCCAGAGTGCTCTGCTCTAATCAGAATATAGATTCGATAGATAGATAGATTATTTCCCAGACAGAGAATTTCAAGACGTGCGGGCTGACACCCATGGTAAGGTTTCCAGAGGCAGTTGCGGCGCCCGAGGCTCTGATTAGAACAGAGCACTCTGGAGCGTATCTGCCCTCGGCCAAAATCGGAACATTCTGTTTTTTATTTATTTCGTTAAACTCAACTATTATTTAACATCATTTTCTTTATTTATTTTGTTAAACTCAACTATAACAATTAATGTACTACTATTTTGCTTATCTTATCTAACTATATTTAGAAAATCATCAGTTAAATGTGGCTCTTTTTAAACAGCTTATACTTTAAAGGCTTGATGGGCTGCAGATATTTTTCTAGGGAATTCTGGTAATTGCTAGGTTTTTTTTTTTTTTTTTAGAAGAAGAAGGCTTATAACATAGCCTCTATTATCTGCCAGAACAATTCCCCATGTAGTTTCAAGATAGTCCAGAGGAAATGTCCCATACATTTATATCAACGCTGCCAAGCACATTTCCTTATATTGTTTAGTGGTACTAAGATCCCCTCTTTAAGTGTGTATGATCAAAATAACAGTGCCTTTATTTACCACACTTTATACCCAGATAAAATGTGTCAGCAGTACCACCTCAGGATTATTGTACTCTGTGAGCATGTCACTTGCAGTATCCTTTCCAGCTTTTTTTTTTCTTTTTCTCTTGTCAGTGTGTATCGTAGTAGCCAAGGTCTCCTGCGCTCAGCTGCCTTAAGCTCAGTATTATTGTCCTATAGCTCCTGCTATCTCACTTCTGAGCATAGAGTGTCAGGCAGAATGTGGTATAGCCGCAGGCCAATAACGGCCAAGAAGTTTTTCCAGCTCGGGTGAGAATGATTTCACCCCAGGTTGCTACCTGAATAAAGCCCCAGTATCAAAGCTCCACAGAAAAACAGCAAGATTCCGCGGGCTATGCAGGTGTATCAAAGCTCCAGTCCTCTCAAAAAATATGCACTTTAACGACACTGAAGCTGTTAATGTGCACATTACCTAGGTAAAGTGCGGATTCCGAACTTTAACTAAGCAAATCAGTTAATCTGCAGATTACCTAGGTGATTCCGCACTTTAGCGGTAACATATATATATATATATATATATTAATATATATATATATATATATATATAGTCCAGACAAAGTGCACCCCAGATAATATGTAACGTTTGCCCTGGGTGCTGTTCAAAGAGTAAATATAACCAGGGAACAGAATAGCACTCCAAAGGTCTTATAACCAAATGGTTACTTTATTAGTGAACGTTTTTGGGTCCCAAACGACCCGTCCTCAGACTTACAAAGACAGTGTTACTTACCCACCAACCGTGTTTTATCTCATTCAAACAAACGTAATCACGCTCTCCTCAGTGGACCCGCCCCCCTGTAAGAGGAGACATAATCGCCCGAGCTAACGTGTATAACAAAGCATTAAAAAACTTAACATCATAAAACAGCAATGACAAAGAAAGGGTTTCATATAAACAAGAGAATTATGATGCAATATTATGTTGCTCTACTATACCCGATAGGACCGATCATTCAGTTAATCCAAAGCATGGATGATATGTGGTATCCATAGGAACCAGCATCAATAGACCCGCTACCGGAAATAGTAGTATCAAGTCTCACTGAAAGGGCGGTCCATCAGAGTTTCTAGGCAACAATAAACAATAGAAAATAGGGCTATCTAAGATTACAAAGCAAAAACTTTAAATGGAATCAAATTGTTCGTAATCCCCATAGTGTCATTGCTGTTTTATGATGTTAAGTTTTTTAATTATAATATACATTTTTTAAGTTTTTTAATTATAATATAAATATAAACTATTAGATTTGCTCATATCATGTGTGGTATTAATATATGGGCCCCTAGTTATCAACGTGTCTACTTACCTGCCTTCGCCGGCCCCAATACGCCTGGCTAAGCTCGCCTCACATCGTCGCCGCGGACCTGAATACGCTCGCCAAAGTTATCAAAAAAGCTGTCAAAAAGCCGCGCACCAAGTACGGGGCGATGAGCAGCGGACTGTGATAGTTATCACTCATCCGATCTCGCTGCTCTTCGGCTTTTTCCCAGCTTTATTGATAAGCTGTAACTAAGCACCCACACTAAACTACACTGTTCTACCCCCTATACCACCGCCCCGGAGCCCCCCGCACCTAAAGAAAGTTATTAACCCCTAAACCGCCGCTCCTAGACCCCGCCGCAACTATAATAAATGTAATAACCCCTAAACCGCCGCTCCCGGACCCCGCCGCCACCTACATAATACCTATTAACCCCTATCCTGCCCCCCCCTATACCGCCGCCACCTATAATAAATTTATTAACCCCTATCCTGCCAATCCCCTACCCCGGCGCAACTAAATAAATTGTTTAACCCCTAAACCGCCGCTCCCGGACCCCGCCGCCACCTATATGAAACGTATTAACCCCTAATCTGCCCCCCCTACACCATCGCCACCTATAATAAATTTATCAACCCCTATCCTGCCCCCCCTACACCGCTGCAACCTATAATAAAATTATTAACCCCTAAACCTAAGTCTAACACTAACCCTAACACCCCCCTAACTTAAATATTAATTAAATAAATCTAAATAAATATTACTCTTATTAAATTAATAATTCGTATTTAAAACTAAATACTTACCTGTAAAATAAACCCTAAGATAGCTACAATGTAATTAATAATTGCATTGTAGCTATTGTAGGATTTATATTTATTTTACAGGTAACTTTGTATTTATTTTAACTAGGTACAATAGCTATTAAATAGTTATTAACTATTTAATAACGACCTAGCTAAAAGAAATACAAAATTAGCTGTGAAATAAATCCTAACCTAAGTTACAATTAAACCTAACACTACACTATCATTAAATAAATTAAATTAATTAACTACAATTACCTACAATTAAATACAATTAAATAAACTAACTAAAGTACAAAAAATAAAAAAAACTAAGTTACAAAAAATAAAAAAAGATTACAAGATTTTTAAGCTAATTACACCTAATCTAAGCCCCCTAATAAAATAACAAAGCCCCCAAAATAAAAAAATGCCCTACCCTATTCTAAATTACAAAAGTTAACAGCTCTTTTACCAGCCCTTAAAAGGGCCTTTTGCGGGGCATGCCCCAAAGTAAACAGCTCTTTTGCATGTAAAAAAAAAAATACAACCCCCCCAACATTAAAACCCACCACCCACATACCACTACTCTAACCCAAACCCCCCTTAAATAAACCTAACACTATCACCCTGAAGATCACCCTACCTTGAGACGTCTTCACCCAGCCGTACACCAGTGGTCATCTGATCCGTCCAGTAGTCTTCATCCGATGGGCCAGAAGAGGACATCCAGACCAACAGAAGTCTTCATCCTATCTGGGCAGAAGAGGACATCTGGACCGGCAAACATCTTCATCCAAGCGGCATCTTCTATCTTCATCCATCCAACGAGGAGCGGCTTTATCTTCAAGACCTCCGGCGCGAAGCATCCTTCCAGACCGACGACTAACGATGAATGATTGGCTGTTCCGATCAGCCAATAGAATGCGAGCTCAATCTGATTGGCTGATTGGATCAGCCAATCCGATTGAACTTGAATCTGATTGGCTGATTCAATCAGCCAATCAGATTTTTCCTACCTTAATTCCGATTGGCTGATAGAATCCTATTAGCCAATCAGAATTCGAGGGACGCCGTCTTGGATGATGTCCCTTAAAGGAACCTTCATTCGTTGTTAGTCGTCGGTCTGGAAGGATGCTCCGCGCCGTAGGTCTTGAAGATGAAGCCACTCCTCGTCGGATGGATGAAGATAGAAGATGCCGCTTGGATGAAGATGTCTGCCGGTCTGGATGTCCTCTTCTGGCCCATCGGATGAAGACTACTGGACGGATCGGATGACCACTGGTGCCCGGCTGGGTGAAGATGTCTCAAGGTAGGGTGATCTTCAGGGGGGTAGTGTTAGGTTTATTTAAGAGGGGTTTGGGTTAGAGTAGGGGTATGTGGGTGGTGGGTTTTAATGTTAGGGGGGGTTGTATTTTTTTTTACATGCAAAAGAGCTGTTTACTTTGGGGAATGCCCCGCAAAAGGCCCTATTAAGGGCTGGTAAAAGAGCTGTTAACTTTTGTAATTTAGAATAGGGTAGGGCATTTTTTTTATTTTGGAGGGCTTTGTTATTTTTTTTTTATTTTTTTTTTAACTTTTAAAATATTTATTGGAAAACCAAAAGATATATGTACATACGACGAGGAGACGCAGCTCCAATGCAAAGATTTGACATTCAAAAACATAACATAGAGTTGAATGCATCTAAAGTGAAAATAAACATTTTGGGTTGCAATAGATTGTAGAGTGTGAGTCTGACTTGTCAAGTCTTGATCCATGACCGACAAGTCTGAAGGTATGGGGGGAAGTGGGTCATAATGATTGAGAATCTAAAAAACCTTGATAAGGGTCAGGTAGAAGGAAAGAGGAAGGTGGGTGAAAAGGGAAAAGAAGGGGGGGGGGGGTAGGGGGGTAGGCTAAGACAGGGAAGGAGAGGGAGGGTTGTCCTGGTAAGGCATCCCGGAAAACTAGAATGAGGGCGGACTAAAGGGAGACACAGTCGGGGGTCTATATGTTCTGAGCGGTCGCGTTAGGCTTCCAGTCTGTGTTGTAAGACTCCTTCCAGTCAGCCCAAATCAACTCAAATAGGTCAGATTTATTTAACTTGTAAAAGACATCCTTTTCCATCGTGTACATGTAGGCCATATTGTTGCGGATCGCCGCCCAACTTGGTGCTCTCTCCTTCTTCCAGGAGCATGCAATAGAGTATTTCACAGTCAAAAACAGGTAGATGCAAATATACTCATGGTTTTTAGGAAGTGAGTGTAAGTTTAGATGAAGAAGGGCTGAGGCAGACAGCCTAGGAATCCTGATGCCCATATCCTGTAGCACTGAAAAGCACTTTTGCCAAAGAGGCTGAATCACGGGACATTCCCACCAAATGTGTAGCGCATTACCCCTATGCCCACAATTTCGCCAACAATTGGGGGACGCATTCGGGAAAATTTTTGCTAACCTGGTAGGTACATAGTACCAATGAGATAGCAGCTTAAAATAGGTTTCGTATAACGTTGTACAATGGATAGCTTTCTGGGTCAAGGAGAAAGCCCGTTCCCACTCCTCGGGAGACATGCACCTACCTATTAGCGTCTCCCAACGGGACAGGTGGTTAGGGGTTTCTGGGTTCCGCCTAATATCGTATAGTGGATAGATAAGGGCCTGCACAGTTGCTCTCCCCTGGACCATATGGACTCCCATAAGGTTATTGGACGGTTTAGGCTGGGTTTAAAACCCCAACTGCAAAGAAAACTCTTGATCCTCTGGTATTCAAAGGGTAAATACAATGGGACCTGAACCTCTGCACTAATTTGAGATAGTTGTTTAAAAGAGTCACATGGGGCCGTGGACCAAAGGTCCGATATACTATTGATATCTAATTGGGCCCATTTATTTGGATGAGAATCTTGTAAACCCGAGAGGAGGCCCGCCAAGGAGGTAACTGGAGAAGGATGTGGGGCAACGTGAGGATGGTGGCGTATTTTATCCCAAAAGCTGAGACATTCACATACAACAGGATTTGTTAAGGCCAACTCTCTTCGGCAATGTGGGGGGGACCAGATTAGGTCCCGTAAGGTAATTTGGAAAGGCAGTGAGGCCTGTTCTATGGATTTCCATTTGGCATCCGACGACTTAACCCCCCATTGGGAAACATGGGTTAGCATTGCTCCCGCATAATAACGTGTCACTGACGGTGAAGCTATGCCCCCCATGGACTTAGGGAGCTGAAGCACTCTATGCGCGACTCTGGGAGGTTTATCCATCCAGATAAATTTAGTAAACCCACTCTGGAATTGGAGAAGCAGGTGTCTCGGTAAGTTAATGGGAAGGCAGCGGAATAGGTACGTCAGCCTGGGAAGGAACGACATCTTCAACGCCGCAATCCTACCCAACCAGGAAACATGTTAGAGATTCCAGTCCTTCCTCAGGGAGCGGAGGAAGGTTAGGAGGGGAAGATAGTTATCTATTGTTTGTGGGAGGCTACTAGAGATCCTAATACCCAGGTGATGAACAGAATGTTCAGTCCAATTGAATTTATAGGTATCAGTGAGGGGGGCTAATTGTGTACTGGAGAACCCTTGCGTGTATACTTGCGTTTTTGACAGGTTTAATTTGTAATAAGAATGGGCCCCGAACGTGGTGAGCAGATCTAGAAGTCTGGGGATCCCCCGCTCAGGATGGGACAGAAAAAGGGTAACATCGTCGGCAAAAAGTGCGATTTTGTGCGAGGTACCCCACAATGTGACACCTTTGATTTGGGGGTCAGACCTAATCTGCTCAGCCAAAGGTTCTATTGAAAGAGCAAACAAGAGCGGCGAGAGGGGGCACCCCTGCCTGGTCCCATTGGTGATAGAGAAGAGAGAGGAGTGAAAGCCCAAGCCTCTCACAGAGGCGGTAGGAGAGGAGTAGAGAGCTTGAATGGCCGCTATGAAATCGGGAGGGAAATGGAATCTCTCAAGGACTGCCCAAAGGTATTGCCATCTGACCCGGTCAAAGGCCTTCTCAGCGTCGAGAGAGATGACCGCGAGTGGCCTCCCGAGTCGTGATGCAGAAGTGAGTATGTTAAGAAGACGCCTCGTGTTGTCTGGACCCTCTCGGAGGGGGACAAATCCTACCTGGTCTGGGTCAATAAGTGAAGGTAGAAGGTTGGAGAGACGATTGGCCAGAATCTTAGAGTAGAACTTAATGTCCGTGTTTATCAAAGAAATGGGCCTGTAACTTGCGCAGAGCGATGGATCCTTGTCCGGCTTAAGGATGGTGATAATGTTAGCCTCAAGAAATTTGCTCCCGAAGCTACCTTCCTTTCTGGCCAAGTTATAGAATTTTAGCAGTAACGGGGCAAGTTCCTGGGCATAGGTCTTATAGAAGTGGGCCGGGTAACCGTCCGGGCCAGGGGCCTTAAAAGACTTTGCGTTCTTAATAACTTTCATGACCTCTGGAAGAGAGAAGGGGGAGCTCAAGACATCTCGTTGTTCTGGGGCCAGAGTGGGTAACGATAGAGTCTTAAGGTAAGTTTCCAATACCTCTTGAGAAGAGGTTCTAGGGGACTCAGCCGTGGCTATATTATAGAGCTTGGCATAATAGTCGGCAAATGCCTCACCTATCTGGGACGGGATTTGGAGATGAGATCCCGATGATTGAATGGAATGGATGCTGGATGCTCCTATTCTTTTCCTAATTTTGTTTGCCAGCAGAGTATCGGCTTTATTACCTTTATAGTAAAATAAGTGTTTGAGCTTGGTGAGGTTAATTTGGGTTCTGCGCAGTTCGATCCTGGATATGTGGTCTTTAATTTCAATAATTTGAGAGGTAGTCTCTGCCGAAACTGTGACTCTATTGCACGCCTCTAGTTGTCTCAACTTAATATGAGCCTGTGAGAGAGTAAGGCCTGCCTGCTTTCTGAGATGCGATTGTTTAGCGATTAAAAGACCCCTAATTGTCGCTTTAGCTGCGCCCCATAATGTGTCGTCTCTGACCGAAAGATTATCATTAGTTTGAATAAAGTGGGTGATATCTCTACGGAGTTCCTCCTTAAAGGGTATGTCCTCTAGAATCTGGTGGGGCAGTCTCCAGTTAGGTCTAATGTGAGTGGTGTTAGTGGAAATTATGTCAGCTTGAACCGAGTCGTGGTCAGACCAGGGGCAGAGGAAGATTTTGGCCCTCTTAACTAAGTCTAGAGAGTCAGCTGTAGAAAAGATGTAATCGAGCCTAGAGTATAATTTGTGAGGATGTGAGAAATGGGTGTAGTCGTGATCCATGGGGTGTAGGGCTCTCCATATGTCATATAAGCCCGAGGCAGTCATTGTTTGGCGGAAACAGTGAGAGAGTTGTTTAGCTAGTGAGGGTGCTGGGTCTGTGGACCTAGGTTTTCTATCCAGCGAGTGGTCCCAGACCATGTTAAAGTCCCCTGCTATGAGGACTCTCCCCTGTTGGACTTGAGAAAGGACATGCAGAATGTGTATGAGGAAACGTGGCTGTTTGGAGTTTGGGAGATATACGGACACTAGGGTGTATGTGACATGGTTTATTTTACAGATCAAGATAACATATCTTGCTTGTGGGTCCCTAATAACTTGTACCTGTTCAAAGGCCAGGCGCTTGTGCAACAATATCGCCACCCCTCTGGCTTTTTTAGTGTAAGAGGCAACTTCAATGTGGGTATAGGACTTAGAAATGAGCCTGAGGGGTTCCTTGTCGAGCCAGTGGGTCTCCTGGAGGAATACCACATCAGGGTTGTGATGGCTAAATGTCCTGAGAAGCAGGCTACGTTTGTGAGGCGAGTTCAGACCTCGGACATTATGAGTCAGAAGCCTAATAGTGGACATAGTCAGTGGCAAGGATGGGAGTGTAGGACGTATTAAGGAATCTAAATTGTGTTGTGGGTCTAGTGGAGGGGGAAAGAAACAACAAGAGAGGGGGAGGGCGGGGAAAGGAGAGCACCAGAGAGAGTGCTCAAAAGTGTGGTGGAATTAGTCCACCTCAAAGAGTCCTAAAGCGGACTTCTATATGGGGGCGGAGCAGTTGAGGAAATTACTCTTAGGTACACAATGTAGAGAGCATACCTAACAACAGCCCCGCTCTGCGGTAAGTCAATACTTAGGTATAAATTAACACTGAAAAATGTACTAAGTAAACTGTTAGATAACAACAACATAATACTCAACAAAACATACTTAAGCAAAACACGTTCATCATGTGATGCAAACATAGAACAGTACAGTGAACCTGAGCAACAGTAAACCACCAGGTGGTTGAAAGTGAGAGGCAACATTTGTCCCAAATGATGGTTGAATGAGGCTAATCCCAAGAGTTAGGGGGTGCCTGTGGGCTGAGGAAGTTTAGCTCTTTTGGCTCTGCGTTCATTTACCGTCCACTCAGGAGCGGAAGCCCGCAGCTTAGGGTAAGGAGGATCCTGTTGAGGAGGAGGCTCAGGTCTGAGCCCCCAGTTAGTAAGGAGAGTTAGGCTTTGGGCTAGAGTTGTAGCTACAAAGGTTTGATTGTCTTTGGAGATAATAAGGCGAGTAGGGATACCCCATCTATATTTGATGTTATTTTTTCTGAGGGTGGTGGTGACAGATTGATAGTGGCGTCTCTGTTGTAGAGTGTAAGCCGAAAGGTCAGGGAGAAGCTGTATGTCTTTAAATTTCTCGCTCAGAGAAGGTTTCTTTAAGGCTGCCTGCATCAGCCTATCCTTGTATATGAAGCTGTGGAAGCAAACTATCACATCTCGCGGTTTATCTTGTGCCACATTTCTAGCACGGAGTGCTCTGTGTGCCCATTCCATGGTGGCAGTCAAACCCTCTGGGATACCTATCAACTGGTGGAACAGTTCCTTCAAGAAGTCTTGTAGGTCGGATGGCACAACTGATTCCGGGATGCCTCGGAATCTGATATTATTGCGCCTGGATCTGTCCTCCACATCTGCCACTTTAAGTTCCAATTGAGAGATTTGGTCAGCCAGACATTCAGAGTAGGCTAAGAGATTGGATTGATCCACCACCAAGTCATCTTGTTTCCTTTCTAGAGCATCTACTCTCTCCCCAACTTCTGAGATCTCTTTTTTAAGTTCCGCAGAGCTTCGCTGGATTTCCTGTGTGATGAATTTAGTCTGCGAGGCCAGCAGTTTCTTTAATGATTTCTCGGTGATGAAGTGTTGTGAGGCTGACGCAGATTGGATACTTGATTGGGACTCTTCGTCCTGTGAATCATGATCACTCAACTCTCCTTGTGGATCTATGGCTGGGCTCTTGGGTCGTTGTGAGAAGAGGTCGTAGACTGTCTTCTTAGCTTTTGAAGCTGATTTAGGGGGCTTCCTACCCAAGTGTGGCATGTTGTTAGGGCTTTATGTAATCGAAGTACTCTAATCCCAGTGAGCCTAGGATAGAGTTACATTAGGCTGTACTGTTCTGCTGCAAGGAAAATAGGTTAGTGTGTCATATCACAGAAAAAGGTTATACATTACTCTAAGTTATGCAGAGCGGGGCTGAACGTCAAATAGAATATAAGGCTCACATGTTATAAACTAACACTTACATACAATAAGTCAATCCTGAACCCTCACCTCAGGGATGCTGGGGATACGACCCGAAGGAAGGGGACAGGAGATTGGATGTGACCCACACAGACAAGCCGAGTGGGAGCGGGGAGGTGAGGGAGAGGCAAACAAACAATGGCACAGAGGTTAGATAAACAAACTAGCTATACGGTAAATACCAATCCAAAAAAAAGACTTCCCAGTAGGGCCCTCAAGATGTGACTCTGAAGTGTGCAGTTACTTGGATATGGACTCTAGGGTGAGACTCTGCAGTGATCCAATACCTAGACACACTCTAACACTAAACTGTACTCTAGGGTATATGGTAGTGACTAACAGCGCTCTATAGCGTCCTAAATCCTAGGTGTGATCTTGAACTGAATTGTTAACGCAAGTGTATTTAGAGGAATGACCTGAAGGTGTAATGTGTACCAGAAGTTTGTGGCAACTATGCGCAGGGCTAATATCAAGTGTGCACCTTAAAGCCCAGATGCGGGCAGTAAAAACCAAAATGGGGTTATGTAAATCTGGGCTTTATTTTTGTGGTGGGGCCTTTTAATGTGTTATGCGTAAGTGTAAACTTGGCAAGACCTGTTTACCTGAGTGTGCAGCAAGGAGTGTGTATGGAATCTGATCAGGGCTGACAGTGTGGTCTAGATCTATACAAAAATAAAGCAGGATATAAAAGCTCTAGCTTAATTCCACCTCTGGAACCGTATACTTTGCAACAATATCAGAAATGAGGCCAGTGTATCAGGGTTAGATCATGTCAGTCATAAAGTGATACTGATTTGCCAGTGTTATGAGATAGTGTGTTAGACTAGTGTGAAGTGTGCACCATAGGGATATACCTGTAAAGAAGAAAAGGCAGGTTAAATCAATCACTCTACACCCTGTGCAAAAAGTTCAGGGACACCTGAGCTGACGCAGCAGCTATGACACTAATTAAATGTTCAGTCCCAGTAATGTCCATACAACTGTTATTCCATATAATGGTGAGGTGTGTCCCCATAAGGAATATGCTGGGATTATGAAGGCATAATGTGCTGAATCACTAGGTTAGTAAGAGCAGTTGTTTCTTGTAAATACTTCAATATATTTTGTTATGTAGGGGCCTGTCTTTTAGTGGGCGACCAAGGGTGATCAGAATAACTTTGGGAAGATACCAGACCACCTTTATTGTAAGTCTTCAAGGCCAAAGCGTCTGTTCTAGCCCTATGGGCTTTGTGGAGCTGAAGGTGGGCCTGTAAAAGCCTGACTGGGTAAAACCTGGGGCTCTGCAGGCAAGATAATGATACGTAGCCCGTTTAAAACTTATTCTCAGGAAAAGCAGGAGGAGGGTAATAGGGCTAAGTGGTCAGTTTATGTAACCCCCAGGCTGAAAGTGTTTAAGCTGGGGTTATCTCACCTGCCCCGGTCTGAAGAAGGATCGGTCCGGATGCTGTCACCCAAGCTGCTGCTGTGCTTGTGGGTACTCCTATGTATCAGCAACCCAGGGACACAGCAGGGGTCGTCTGCCACAGGGCCGGAAGGTTGGTGACCGGTGTTAGCGCTGGGTAAGTGAGGCTCCGGGAGCCCTCTCTGGTAGGCCGCGCCACCACGGAGGGAGAAGGCTGAGGCTAAGATGGCGGATCTTCACGCCCTAATCTATTTAGGTGCGCAAGGTCCTGGTTTGTCCTGGCAGCTAGCGAGAGCCCACAAGATCTGGGCAGGCTATGTCACAAGTGAGATGGCTGATGGCCGGGCCGGGCGAGCGGTCCGCAGACGGTACAACCTTCCGGTGAGGCGGCGCGGAGAGCAGTGCGGCTCAGACTTCAGCCGCAGGTAATCCTGAGTAGCCGGTCCCTGGGTTGGTGATGTGGTGGAGATCTTCTGCTCCGGAGCGGATCCCCGACCCTCCGGAGCAAGTAGGAAGCCCAATTTTAGGAGCAAGCGGCAGTAAGCGGCAGTAAGCGGCAGCGATGGGATACCTGGAGCGTCAAAAGTCCAAAGTTTCTCAATATCCCCCTAGTTGCAAATAAGGGATAGTAAGCTGCTTTTATGGGTTTGCAAATGTCCAGAATACCCCCAAATGTAGGTAAAGAAACCCTTTATTATGCACTTTTAGGGTATTAGCTGCCGGAGCTCTCCTCAAACACGTCTGCCTCAGTTGGCAGTTAGCTCCGCCCCCCGGGCTTTGTTATTTTATTAGGGGGCTTAGATTAGGTGTAATTAGCTTAAAAATCTTGTAATCTTTTTTTATTTTTTGTAACTTAGTTTTTTTTATTATTAATTTATTATAGGTGGCGGCGGTGTAGGTGGGGCAGGATAGGGGTTAATAACTTTATTATAGGTGGCGGCGGTATAGGGGGGGCAGGATAGGGGTTAATAGGTATTATGTAGGTGGCGGCGGGGTCCAGGAGCAGCGGTTTAGGGGTTAATCAGTTTATTATAGTTGCGGCAGGGTTCAGGAGTGGCGGTTTAGGGGGTAATACATTTATTTAGTTGCGGCGGTGTAGGGGTGCCAGATTAGGGGTGTTTAGACTCAGGGTACATGTTAGGGTGTTAGGTGCAGACATCTCCCATAGGAATCAATGGGATGTCGGGCAGCAGCGAACATGAACTTTCACTATGGTCAGACTCCCATTGATTCCTATGGGATCCGCCGCCTCCAGGGCGGCGGATTGAAAACCAGGTACGCTGGGCCGGAAAAGTGCCGAGCGTACCTGCTAGTTTTTTGATAACTAGCAAAAGTAGTCAGATTGTGCCGAACTTGCGTTCGGAACATCTGGAGTGACGTAAGAATCGATCTGTGTCGGATTGAGTCCGGCGGATCGAAGCTTACGTCACTATATTCTACTTTTGCCGGTGTGTAGGGCTTGATAACTAAGGCGAATCAGCCTCGCCACAAATACGTTGCTGAATTCCAGCGTATTTGAGGTTGACGGCTTGATAACTAGGCCTCATGGTATTTTAATTAATTTCTTATGTGTACATTTTGTATGTAAGTTTGTGCATATAATCAATGGCAAGAAAATTAATGCCAGAGTTTCTTCCCTATTAAGTCCTAGATAACAGGTGGAGAATATTAGCGCTATTGAGAGCTAACACCCTTCAAGTTAAATCAATAGTTCTCTTATTCTTGCAAACATCTAGGGCCAGGGACCCCATACTCTGGGGCCCAACAAACCCTCTCCCAAGGCCCCTCCACAATCCAGAGCCTGACTCAACACTACAGGGGCCTCAGTGCAACATACCTCCAATACAGGCGCAGGGCATCCCCTCAAAGGACTGGGAACCCACTCTGTTCACCCTTAACTGCTTAGCTACTGCTTGCGCAGCTGTCAGCGATGTGCTAGCTTCTGATCACCTGCTGCCAGCCCCAGCTCACAACCACTACCGCAGCTGTCAGCGATGTGCTAGCTTCTGATCACCTGCTGCCAGCCCCAGCTCACAACCACTAGCGCAACTGTCAGCGATGTGCTAGCTTCTGATCACCTGCTGGCAGCCCCAGCTCACAACCACTAGCGCAGCTGTCAGCGATGTGCTAGCTTCTGATCACCTGCTGCCAGCCCCAGCTCACAACCACTAATGCAGCTGTCGGCGATGTGCTAGCTTCTGATCACCTGCTGCCAGCCCCAGCTCACAACCACTAGCGCAGCTGTCAGCGATGTGCTAGCTTCTGATCACCTGCTGCCAGCCCCAGCTCACAACCACTAGCGCAGCTGTCAGCGATGTGCTAGCTTCTGATCACCTGCTGCCAGCCCCAGCTCACAACCACTAGCGCAGCTGTCAGCGATGTGCTAGCTTCTGATCACCTGCTGCCAGCCCCAGCTCACAACCACTAGCGCAGCTGTCAGCGATGTGCTAGCTTCTGATCACCTGCTGCCAGCCCCAGCTCACAACCACTAGCGCAGCTGTCAGCGATGTGCTAGCTTCTGATCACCTGCTGGCAGCCCCAGCTCACAACCACTAGCGCAGCTGTCGGCGACGTGCTAGCTTCTGATCACCTGCTGCCAGCCCCAGCTCACAACCACTAATGCAGCTGTCGGCGATGTGCTAGCTTCTGATCACCTGCTGCCAGCCCCAGCTCACAACCACTAGCGCAGCTGTCAGCGATGTGCTAGCTTCTGATCACCTGCTGCCAGCCCCAGCTCACAACCACTAGCGCAGCTGTCAGCGATGTGCTAGCTTCTGATCACCTGCTGCCAGCCCCAGCTCACAACCACTAGCGCAGCTGTAAGCGATGTGCTAGCTTCTGATCACCTGCTGCCAGCCCCAGCTCACAACCACTAGCGCAGCTGTAAGCGATGTGCTAGCTTCTGATCATCTGCTGCCAGCCCCAGCTCACAACCACTAGCGCAGCTGTCAGCGATGTGCTAGCTTCTGATCATCTGCTGCCAGCCCCAGCTCACAACCACTAGCGCAGCTGTCAGCGATGTGCTAGCTTCTGATCACCTGCTGCCATTCCCAGCTCACAACCACTAGCGCAGCTGTCAGCGATGTGCTAGCTTCTGATCACCTGCTGCCATTCCCAGCTCACAACCACTAGCGCAGCTGTCAGCGATGTGCTAGCTTCTGATCACCTGCTGCCATTCCCAGCTCACAACCACTAGCGCAGTTGTAAGTGATGTGCTAGCTTCTGATCATCTGCTGCCAGCCCCAGCTCACAACCACTAATGCAGCTGTCAGCGATGTGCTAGCTTCTGATTATCTGCTGCCAGCCCCAGCTCACAACCTCTAGCGCAGCTGTCAGCGATGTGCTAGCTTCTGATCATCTGCTGCCAGCCCCAGCTCACAACCACTAATGCAGCTGTCAGCGATGTGCTAGCTTCTGATCACCTGCTGCCATTCCCAGCTCACAACCACTAGCGCAGTTGTAAGTGATGTGCTAGCTTCTGATCATCTGCTGCCAGCCCCAGCTCACAACCTCTAGCGCAGCTGTCAGCGATGTGCTAGCTTCTGATCACCTGCTGCCATTCCCAGCTCACAACCACTAGCGCAGCTGTCAGCGATGTGCTAGCTTCTGATCACCTGCTGCCATTCCCAGCTCACAACCACTAGCGCAGTTGTAAGTGATGTGCTAGCTTCTGATCATCTGCTGCCAGCCCCAGCTCACAACCACTAATGCAGCTGTCAGCGATGTGCTAGCTTCTGATCATCTGCTGCCAGCCCCAGCTCACAACCACTAATGCAGCTGTCAGCGATGTGCTAGCTTCTGATCACCTGCTGCCAGCCCCAGCTCACAACCACTAGCGCCGCTGTCGGCGATGTGCTAGCTTCTGATCATCTGCTGCCAGCCCCAGCTCACAACCACTAGCGCAGCTGTCAGCGATGTGCTAGCTTCTGATTATCTGCTGCCAGCCCCAGCTCACAACCACTAGCGCAGCTGTCAGCGATGTGCTAGCTTCTGATCACCTGCTGCCAGCCCCAGCTCACAACCACTAGCGCAGCTGTCAGCGATGTGCTAGCTTCTGATCTTCTGCTGCCAGCCCCAGCTCACAACCACTAGCGCAGCTGTCAGCGATGTGCTAGCTTCTGATCTTCTGCTGCCAGCCCCAGCTCACAACCACTAGCTCAGCTGTAAGCGCTGCAGCTAACTAGCTAATCTTTGTAATGGGGAGGAAGCTGTAGGTGAGCTCATTTAACCAACTGTGACTGCAAGCATAAGCAGCACTTCAGGATCCCCTTCTGATACAGGTCCTATTGCCTGACTGCTCAATCGGCCCCTGGATACTATACACAAATATTACATCTACAATGTGCATTAGATAGAAATTGTTATGATAATCTCATTGTAAATCATTTTAGAGTCAACTTTAAAATATAACCAATTCAACCATTTCCAGGCAATCCCCTAAAAAAATAAACTTCAAGGAATGGTGACATCAGCATAAAATAATATTTGTGTAACAATAACATCTGGTGCTTTTGCACCTTATTTGCAATTCATCATCCTGGCATTTGTAGGAATTAGCAGTATTTATTGCTGTCTGATATAATTCCCAGTAGAAGTATCACTGAAGAACAAAGAGTGTTAGTGTCTATTGGGCAAGTCTCAGCACAGTAGATAGAGTTGCTGCACACTTCAAGCTTTTTCTGAGACTTGCTGCCACAGGCAAGATTCTCAGAAGAGCAGTGCACACCCCATGTGTCCTATAACTAAAGTGTGTTTACATCTATTACTTATTGCCATCATTAAGTTATAATGAAAGTAAATTAAAGATATTTTATGATTGTTTAATTGTCCTGTTGTTAAATATACCTTTCAGATTTTGCATTAATGCCAATGTTAAATAACCCTAGTGCATAGAAATGAGGTCCCATACTGTGACAGGATTGTGCTATAC
Organism: Bombina bombina; assembly: GCF_027579735.1. Taxonomy (NCBI): domain Eukaryota; kingdom Metazoa; phylum Chordata; class Amphibia; order Anura; family Bombinatoridae; genus Bombina; species Bombina bombina. Next base: position 1,251,581,988 of record NC_069500.1, read on the forward strand.
ATTGTTTGTGAAAAAGATCAAATAAATGAAGATTTGCTTTTTTTCTGGAAGGGTTATGATGCTTTATTCTCATCAGTTTCATTTAAAATGTAAGCAGCTTTAACTTTATTTTTATTTTTTCATGTTAACATTTTAATTGCTGCTAGTTCCTGTGCATGATTGAGTGTAATGAAATATAAAGTTGTGTCAAGTGTTTAGCGCAATAGTTATTGTAATGTAAACCATGTGGGGGACCTATAGCATTTAGACTGTTTTCAGATCACTTACTTTACCAAAATGATGAACTCCTTGCTGTTTAATGTTTGCATCTGTAGTTACAGGGGCATTAAATGCCTCTCTTTTTTTAATTGTGCTTTGTTCTACACTCCCTAGAAAGGCCAAAAAGCTAAATCTGTAACCTAGGTTTTTAAAATGCTGCAATTTTCCTTAATCAGTTATTTGATGTGCAGCGTGTTACATCATTTTAGGCCTCTCTAGGGAGTGTGGTAAAAGCACAGTGTTGATCCAAAAGTAAGAGGTGTTTTTTAATGTCCTCCTACTTCAGTTTATCAGACATGATTTAATGCAAAGATATGTCTGTTACAACCATTTTGTTATTTTCAGACAGTTTTCTATTTAAAAAAACAAAACATATTGGCCAGCATCCCAACCACCTGTTTCAGTTCACCCGAAATCTCTTGCAGGTGTTTGTGCAGAATATTAAAACAATATATAGGGGGGCGGAGCTAGCAGTTCATGGAGCAAGACGTGTTTAGATGTGGCTCCTGCTATGGCATCCTTTATAACGGTTGTTAATCTGGAAAATCAGCACTAAACTTATATGACTCAACTCAGATGGAATGACAGCAAGTGTTGAGCTATTGAAGGGCTGAAAGAACAGAAGCTTAAAGGAGAACTTATACATTTGACGGCGAACGGCCATGCGACAACGCCTAATATGGAACAGACAGTTAATAGTGTGTTTTCGTTGTGGCAGTGTATTGGCTGACAAGAATTAATAGAGTTGGATTCGATAACAATATCCGACACTCTATCCTGCAGAGACAATTACGCTACAGATACCTCAAACGGTGATAGAGAACTTTTATCAAGATGGCGTCTGTTGCTTTTCTGTTGCGACAGTTAGAATTAAAGCTTGATTTCTATGCTCTCCAATTGCAAGAAGCTCTCGCTACAGATCATCATGCGAGATGTACAGCTATCCTGCGGACTGCAGCCAGCTCATTCACCGCACAATCCTGCCTAGCTAACAGCCCACTAGGTACTTTGTGGCCCGGGCAATCACAGCAGAGAGAATGTAGACGCACTGAGGCCTCGACGACAAGTCTATGGTCAGGAGTTGATGCATACTCTACTACATATGCAGGGCACACCCGGACAGAGCCGCCAATGTACTGGGAGAATACAGGGACGCAGACATCATTGAAGGAGGTGGGTGCATATGGGAACATGGCACCGCTAGGCAATGTGCATATTTTTCCTGCTGTGAAACCGAGAGGATACAGAATGGATATTTCTGAGACAACGCGATCAAGATTGCGGCTGAGAACTGTGTTGCCGATCCACACGGAACTTGCTAGATGGCTGAGAAACCCTTTTGACCCGGGTGGTTGGTTTTTTCTCGGCTCCCTTTGTCTGTTTGCATGGAGAGTACAGGAGACACTAACATAATGTTACCGGCTGGTGTCTCATATGTTCTAATGGATTGAGCTATAGTATTATGGCGTTCAAGATAGATCGTAATAAGTTTGCATTATGTTGGTTTTATACAGTTTTATGCTACAGGCTATATTGCAAACTATTATTTATTACATGTCTATATATAATGTCCCTGAAGAGTTTCTATGGTAAATGCAGTCAGTTTATTAAGCGAGGTAAGATCAGCTATGTAAACTACTGTCTTACAGCTATGTGACAAACACCAATGCACCTTCTTTCATTTAGAGCTATGTTGCAGCAGTAACCTGAGTAGACACAGCAGCAAGTATTTTAACACTTTATAGCTAATATAAGTTCATAACTCCTGTGCAGTTAAATCCAGGGAATAACCCTGTCAGGACAGATTGCTCCCCTTCACATATTTGTATATAGTTAAGATGTATATTATAGCCCTGTCTAAGTTATGTTTAAGGATAGATTTATCTTCCCCTCATAGCATAGGCTATTTATTCCTATCCTTACATCTATTTGATTAAGTGAAGCACAACAGAGCTATATAACCTTATGTTCTATATACAGTTTTATACTACAGGCTATATTGCATACTATTATTTCTTGCATGACTATATATACTGTCCCTGAAGGGTTTCTATGGTAAATGCAGTTAGTTTATTAAGAGAAGTAAGTTCAGCTATGTAAACTCCTGTTTTACAGTTATGTATCAAACACTAATGTACCTTCTTTCATTTAGAGCTATGTTGCAGCAGTAGCCTGAGTAGACTCAGCAGCAATTATTCCAACACCTTATAGCTACTATGAGTTCATAACTCCTGTGCAGTTAGATCCAGGGAATAACCCTGTCAGGATAGATTGCTCCCCTTCACATGCTCTTATATAGTTAAGCTGCATTTTATAGCTCTGTCTAAGTTTTGTTTAAGGATAGATATATCTTACCCTCACAGCATAGGCTATTTATTCCTATTTTTACATTTATTTGATTAAGTGAAGCACAACAGAGCTATATAACCTTATGTTCTCTTGCTAGGTTATGTGAGATATAATTTTTGAGTCCAGCTTTTGCTCAATATTAGTTCATTTTTTATATAATACTGGTCATTGTTATTAATGGTTTACAGATTAAGATGCCTTATAGGGCCCCGAATAAGGGTATACTTTTTAAACATCCTAAGTAGGAAAGTTCACTTTAGACACCCTAATTATGAGTCGGGATTTTGCAGTGTTCATGGATACTGTTTGTTTACTTAGAAGGGTTCAATATACTAATCTAAGCTTGTTCTGCTGGTCGCGGCCGGACCAGTGGAATTGGCATTATACGTAAATAATACAGAAGGGACTCCTCTCCTCCCTTTCCCGCCGGTACATGTTGCCTGCGGGTCATACCCCTACTCCCTTTCCCCTTGTCGCCGGTAGTTGGCATCTCCCTAGGAGAGGAGCTCCTTTAGAAGCCCTTTATATCTCAGTTTATGCTATGTCTCATAATATCTACTTTATCTCTTGTGTTACATACATCCTGATACTCTGCTATGAAAATGCTTTTTTTCAGAAGGTAATTTGACCCGTATTATACACAAAAACCCAGGATGCTTGAGCAGGTCTCTACGTAAGCGTATGTATGGAGTTCAGCTATAATGATGACAGCTTGGAAAGCTTGTAAACTCTAATAGAATCTATAGCTCCGTCCCCCGCCCTCAAAGCTATAATCCACTCCTATATTAGGTGGATAAATAAGTGGTATTAACCCACTACAAATATTACTTTGTCATAAGTTGTTCTTAGTCTTTTGTTTATCATGAAAATGAGGCTTTTTGCCCCCTGCTCACGTGTATCTAATAGGAACAACTTGTTATGATTCCCTATAATTTTTCAATCCTCCAAAAATAAATACACCTCTATTATAATAAACGTATCACTCTATAGGAAGTATAATTTACCAGGGTTGTTTAAATTCTATCATTTTATAATGTATCTACACAGGAAACAAAGTAAAATAGAAAAGAGGGAACGTCAGAATGTTATTATCTTATATTATACTAGAGACGCTAGGAATGTATAAGCTTGTGATGTATAATGTATTCACTCTTTGTATAATGTGTATTGTACGTTAATGTTGTACTCCTGATATCCCTCAATAAAAAACTTTGATTCTAAAAAAAAAAAAAAACAATATATAAATTTAAAAAAGGGGACTGTGTTGAAAGTTTGAGCTATTTTTAATAACCTAGTGTGGAATTGGTTGTTTATTAAAATGTCTGGTCATAACTTTTGATAAAGCTTGTTTAAAAAAAAAAAAAAAAAAAAAAGATTAACATGCAGTGAATGACAAGGATAACCCTAAATTCTTTGGAAGATTTATATATTTTTCTGATTCATTTTGTATTCGTAAATAATTTATCTATTTGCAATACATGCTGTAAAACAGATGATGACACCTCTAGACCTTTAGGGCCAGATTGCGATTTGTGCTCTAACAATAATGCACAAGCGAAAAGGGGTTTATCGTGAGCTTTTGCACTTTTTGGTTTTATTACTCATATTACAAGTTTAAAGTAAACAATATCGATTGAGTGCAATTAAAGTTAACGCTCTGGTTTACTGTTTCACAAAACAAAAAAGTGTCACAAAACACATCAGAATTTATTACAAAGTACAGTTACACTCATAATAGCACCATCTAATAAAAATTATTTAAAAAAATATATATTGCACAAAAAGGTATAAGGGCTCAAAGATATGAGGGAAAGGGCTTTAACATAGAGATACATACATATACATGTCTAAATATGTAAATTAGACATGTGCGTTTTGTTTGAATTTCCGAATTACCGTAGAAACGAAACTAACGAATAAATCCAAATTAATTCAGATTTATTCGTTACATTCGGATGGCCATGGACTAATCACAATTACGCTAGTATTGTACAGTATATTAGGTTATACAGTATCACTCTGCTATGGCTTACACCTTATATTACAGTACATAATACTAGTCTAATACACAGCACATCCCACCTAACACATACCGAACTTCCGAATTTACAAATCGAATCCGAACCGAATACATCCAAATACATCTGAATTTAATCGAATTCGAATGAATCCGAAACAAATGCATTCAAATGTATCTGAATTTGAATCGATCTGAAAACGAAATTTGAAAACATCCAAATCGGTCCGAAACGAACTGAAACAAATTTTTCTGCCACACACAAGTCTAATGTAAATGTATGTGTATATTTTTATATGTGTGTACAGATATATTTATATGTGTATATATGTATTTACAGACATATATACATATATAAACACATAAATTCATATGTATATGTATACATATATAGACATATAGTGCATTGGAGCCCTTTGCACATAGCAGAATATGTTCTATATATTTATAAATAGAGATCGCTATATATATATATGTACATATCTATACCTATATATAATCATTTACTGTATATGTATAGATATATGTATAAATATACAGTATATCTGTGCAAAAAAACATTAGATATATATAGAAATATGTATTTATGATTAAATAGAACATATTCTGCTATGTGAAGAACATTGGAATGTGAAATATTCATATTTTCATGCAGAGTTAGAGTACTTGAGAATATGTGATCGGGTTTCTGAGTAAGTAGAGTTTTAGTTTTTGTCCACACTTTTTTGCTCCATTGACTTCTAGGGGGGAATACGTTAATGTGTTTTGATATCTTAACTTTGGATTTTTGCATGCATCAGGTTAGCGCTAGTGTGAAAACAGTTTACTTTCAACTTATAGGGGGTCTATTTATCAATACTTCAACTGAGAATATACTTGTATTTCGCGTCAAATTAGATGCAAAGTTACCACCGTATTTAAGAAAGCTTCAACATTGTCAACTGTTGCAATGTTCGACGTAATATACACTCCCGTGAGATCAATCCGACGCATATCGATGCTCGCGGTCTTCGATGGTAATCCTGATGATCCGCCTTCTTATTTCCCGAAATTGTAGCGTAATCTGATGATCCACCTTCACATTCGACTCTCTTTGAACCTCTACAAAATTTATCAAAAATTCTACGTGTATTCTCCGACACAGCGTACCTGTCGTTCAAACTGCCACCTCTGAGGTCGCAAATGCCATAGGAATCAATGGTTATGAAAATATTTACTATAATGATTTTTTGTCATTGCAGACCGTTAATGAACATGCTTATTGAGTAATTTAAATTATTACTTTTTTGTCTGTGAAGGACGATATGAAAGAACTATCAGAATCATGAAGTATAATTAAAAATATTAATGTCCCTTTTATCTTTTGTGATAAAATACATGTCAACATGGTTAACTTCTGTTCTCATGGTACAGTTATAAGTCTGTGTAGGGCATACCCAGATATCTATCTATCTATCTATCCTATCTATATCTATCTATCTATCTATATATTATCTACCTACCTATATATCTATATATCTATCTCTATCTCTCTCTATATATTTATATATATTTATATATATATTTCTAGATTTATATATATAGATAGATAGAGATACATATTTTTAAAAATACAAATATTTATATTATAAATTTATATATATAGATATAATTTTATTTTTTAATATATATATAAATCTAGAAATATATTTAAAAAATAAGAATATATACTTATATATATATATATATGTATATATCTGTATGTGTGTATATATATATATATATATATATACATAAATATATATAAATATATATCTATATATATAAATACATATCTATATCTATATATCTATATATATCATTCTATATCTATTATATCTATTATATCCATATCTATTATATCTATATCTATTTTATCTATATAAAATACATTTATATAAAATATATCTATATAGATATATATATATATATATATCTCAATGAGTATATTAGCAGAGATATGTACAAATGGTATGACTAAAGTTGCAATAAGAAGACTAAAATGTCTTCATATGATACACATGCAAGGTAAAAAATCAGATAAATAAGGATATTCACAACATCGAAGACTCTTATTTATCAAAAATCCGATGCTCAGTCCGATGCTCATTGCATCGTACTTGATGCGCGTTTTCAAAAGACTTTTTCATAAATAAGAGCATTGTATGTAGATCCGCGGCAGCGATGTCTGGCGAGTTTATTGACACCGGCAAATGCACTGATATTGACGCTTTGATAAATAGACCCCATAATATGAGCGCTACTAAATGTGTGCAAAAAATCTTACTTCCAGCTAAGTAAGCGCACAAGCAGGAGCGTTAAATACTGCTTCACTTGTAATCTGGCCCTTAATCAACAGAAATAATATGTTAGCATCTCCTGATTATTAACAAACATAAGCTATACAAATATTATATACCTAAATACTCACAAGAGTAAAAATAGGACTTTTGTAATTGTTTTGTGCTCCTTCACAGATGACTGCATAGTAAGAGGGAGGGGTAGACACAGAACTTTTAGGTGGGCCTAAAGCAAGATGTGAAGGTGTTATTGGATTTATGCATGGGCTGAAACTACCTTATTCAATGAGGAATGTTATAAAGCCCCCCAGTGGCATTATACACTCCCTACACCCAATGTTCACCAATTTGCCCCACAGTCAGATTCCCCACACCACATAACCATAAACTGATTAACCTATTATCAGCCATAATCCCCAACAACAAAAAATCCACTAGCTAAATTATTTCCCCGACCAGCACAATGCCCCACACCATTTGACCATTTAGTTTCCCAGGATCATCTAAAAAATAAGAATAACAGCATTAATCCAGATAGAGGGAAGATAAGGAACAATAACTTTAGCTAACACTGTGGAAATAGCATTGATGTGGAGGTGGTATTAGTACATCGTCAAATTCTCGAGTCCAAAGGGAATTGAGATATTGGCTTACCAGGAGAACCATTAAATACAGTAGAATTGCATAATCAACAAGTGCATAATAAGAATATAATAAAAGACAATGCAATAGCACTTACTGAATTATAAATGAGCAGTAGAATTTTTTCTGACAAATTTAAAAATTTACTTAAGTCTGGCAGCCCCTGTATAGTGTGACAGCCATCGGCCAATCACAGAGGCATATACATATATACTGTGATTTCTTGCACATGCTCAGTAGTAGCTAGTGCATCAGAAAGTGTAAATATAAAAAGATTTATGCTAATGTAAGTAATTTGAAAAATCTCTTAAAACGACATACTCTATTTGAATCGTGAAACATTATTTTACTGCAGGGCCCCTTTATATTGAGTCTTGCTAATCTTAGTATTTATGCCCTTGCGATTTATTGATATGCCAATAACAGTGCATTCTGAGACATATGCTGCTACTAATATACAGTATAACATGGTGCAATATATAATTTGTAAAACTGACAACATTTTGCCAAGCAGTTAGATCTCTTCTGTAGATCATACCACCCTGTGCCAGACACAGATAAGATTTTATATACTGAAGAACTAACTACTTTAGGAGAAATCACTAGTACACAATAAAACTATAATACTTAAAAAATATAAAGGCCAACTTGTATTATGGCACTTTTTTTAAATTGATGGATGAATCTAAAATATCTTTTAATGGTATTTTTCAATCACACTTATTTATTTAAATGGATCATTATCACAAGCTGGTTGTACTGGCAGGACAAAAGCGGGCAGCAGAAAATATCTGTAGTTTTTATTATTCTTGCAGGAATTATAGCCTCAATGCATCACATATTTATATATGTCCAATAATCTTCTTGCTCCTTATTTGTTATGTGGATTAACTATTTCCTTTTGTTTTGGCTTTGTAGAACCAATGTTTTGATTACTTCCCACACTTAAAGAGAACAGTATTTCCTGAATTATTTCCTTTAGTTTTCTACAGGGAGTGCAGAATTATTAGGCAAGTTGTATTTTTGAGGATTAATTTTATTATTGAACAACAACCATGTTCTCAATGAACCCTAAAAACTCATTAATATCAAAGCTGAATAGTTTTGGAAGTAGTTTTTAGTTTGTTTTTAGTTATAGCTATTTTAGGGGGATATCTGTGTGTGCAGGTGACTATTACTGTGCATAATTATTAGGCAACTTAACAAAAAACAAATATATACCCATTTCAATTATTTATTTTTACCAGTGAAACCAATATAACATCTCAACATTCACAAATATACATTTCTGACATTCAAAAACAAAACAAAAACAAATTAGTGACCAATATAGCCACCTTTCTTTGCAAGGACACTCAAAAGCCTGCCATCCATGGATTCTGTCAGTGTCGTGCAGCAGCAACCACAGCCTCCCAGACACTGTTCAGAGAGGTGTACTGTTTTCCCTCCTTGTAAATCTCACATTTGATGATGGACCACAGGTTCTCGATGGGGTTCAGATCAGGTGAACAAGGAGGCCATGTCATTAGATTTTCTTCTTTTATACCCTTTCTTGCCAGCCACGCTGTGGAGTACTTGGACGCGTGTGATGGAGCATTGTCCTGCATGAAAATCATGTTTTTCTTGAAGGATGCAGACTTCTTCCTGTACCACTGCTTGAAGAGGGTGTCTTCCAGAAACTGGCAGTAGGACTGGGAGTTGAGCTTGACTCCATCCTCAACCCGAAAAGGCCCCACAAACTCATCTTTGATGATACCAGCCGAAACCAGTACTCCACCTTCACCTTGCTGGCGTCTGAGTCGGACTGGAGCTCTCTGCCCTTTACCAATCCAGCCACGGGCCCATCCATCTGGCCCATCAAGACTCACTCTCATTTCATCAGTCCATAAAACCTTAGAAAAATCAGTCTTGAGATATTTCTTGGCCCAGTCTTGACGTTTCAGCTTGTGTGTCTTGTTCAGTGGTGGTCGTCTTTCAGCCTTTCTTACCTTGGCCATGTCTCTGAGTATTGCACACCTTGTGCTTTTGGGCACTCCAGTGATGTTGCAGCTCTGAAATATGGCCAAACTGGTGGCAAGTGGCATCTTGGCAGCTGCACGCTTGACTTTTCTCAGTTCATGGGCAGTTATTTTGCGCCTTGGTTTTTCCACACGCTTCTTGCGACCCTGTTGACTATTTTGAATGAAACGCTTGATTGTTCGATGATCACGCTTCAGAAGCTTTGCAATTTTAAGAGTGCTGCATCCCTCTGCAAGATATCTCACTATTTTTGACTTTTCTGAGCCTGTCAAGTCCTTCTTTTGACCCATTTTGCCAAAGGAAAGGAAGTTGCCTAATAATTTTGCACACCTGATATAGAGTGTTGATGTCATTAGACCACACCCCTTCTCATTACAGAGATGCACATCACCTAATATGCTTAATTGGTAGTAGGCTTTCGAGCCTATACAGCTTGGAGTAAGACAACATGCATAAAGAGGATGATGTGGTCAAAATACTCATTTGCCTAATAATTCTGAACTCCCTGTAGTTTAATTTAAAAGGATGTAGAAGTGATCTTTAAGACATAATATCCTTCATTATAACAAGTAGTCTGAGTTAAAGGGACATGAAACTTAAGTTTTCTTTCATGCTTCTGATAGAGAATGCAATCTTAAATATTTTCTAATTTACTCCTATTTGCAAATTTCCTTTGTTCTCTTGGGGGCCGATTTAACATTTCCTGAATGGTGCCTAATGCACCTGTTTCTGCGTGAGCCTTCTGGGTTGCCGGTAACAGGAGTTAAGCTTAATCCGTACACCTCCTCTGAGGCGGCGGACATCAATCCACCCAATCAAATACGATCGGGTTGATTGACACCCCCTGCTAGCTTCCAATTGGCCGCAAATGTGCAAGGGGCGGAATTGCGCAAGAAGTTCACCAGACAGCGTATGCTGTCAGCATTTAGCAATGCAGGGTGGACATGATTAGCTATAGCGAATCATGTCGCCTGGGGTATGATAAATCTACCCCTTGGTATCTTCTTATTAAAAGCAGGGACATAAGCACTATATGGCAGCAGTTTTGCAAGAATATTATCCATTTGCAAGAGCAAATTGATTAAGTAATTGAAGGTAACATACAAAAAAGGAATATATCAGTTTAGTGGATTAGTTAATATAGGCAATGAAATGCTGCACCAATTAAGGGATTGTTTCCATTGAGTAAATGGTTTTGTGCAAGAACGCAAAACAAAAAAAAAATGCATGTCGGACGCCATTACGCTTATTGACAGTTTTCACTGGTGCGTTTTACACAATTACCAGCAGCCAGATTTACACGTTTCATAGAAAATAATAGAAGCCGAAATGCACTAAATGACACCAGATTTTCACTGAACCCACAAACATTTTAAAACACTGTTGGAAACTGTCAATAAAGTGTCTAATTTTTCAGCATGCTCAACTAGGCAGCACTAAATATTACATATATCAATAAATGTCAATATTTAATAAAACCATAAAAACATTTTTATATTGGGCGGAGCCGGAACGCCGTCTAAGATGGCCGCACCTAAGTGAGCTCCTTAAAGTGGTGAGGAGTAAGGCACATTTTCCACAAGCCTAGACCTGCTTTTTGACCAAATAAAGGTGACAGCAGACTAAGTGCCACTCACGCAGCACATCGATACCTTCCGATGTCCTGAATCCTCAGCGGCACAGCCGCGCGATCTGCGGCCTACACGGAGAAAGCCCAAGTTCTCTGCAGTCCGTGTCACGCCAGCATCTGCAGCTTTGAAGAGACACTCCACACAGAACATTACCGCCAACAGCAGACAACGTTAGAATACCCGGCTCAATAAGGTAAACATCAGCCTTTCGTCACTAAAACACAATGGCATACAGGGCAGTTTACATACCGGGAGGGCTATATACAAAGAGGATCCAGAGTAATTAAGATCTGCCTACCTATCTAATAAGGGAAAGCTGTGTAAAAGAGTTTGTTGTTAATGGGCTACCATCCGGGTGCAATCCATGACAAGATTACTTATAATTGCCATAGACTGTTATAACAAGCCATAAAATAACGGCTTTGCACAAATCCAGATAAGAATTTCTTTCATATATATATCACCACGTGGGCCTAAGGAAATAGCAACCTAAAACAGCCACTGCAGCACAATAACGATTTATATAATCTCTTCAATGTACTATACTAAATTCAATCTACTACCACACTCTAAGGGATTAACTAACTCAGTTATATAGAAGGAAACTGCTGCTTTTGGTCTAACACTATATCAACACATCATACAACTTTACTCTTTGCCCACTCTGAGATGGCAACAAGAAGATTAGGTAAACAGGACAAAAACAACAAAACCACTACCAATAACGTTAATACCTTTTTCAAACCTATTGACAAACAAAGAAACACTGAAGAAACACCAGATATAATTACAGATAAATTGCAAGAAGTCAGTTGCACTATGTCCCAGACCATTGACAAAATGGGAGACTCTGGTAATGAAGGCCCAATTACATATAAAGCAATGGAAACCCTTATAAATCAGGTGAAGTCATGTATAAAGGAAGAGTGTGCAGATCTTAAAAAAGAGATTACAGATCTAGGAAACAGAGTAGACACTCTAGAAGGAGACAGAGATGACATGTCAGCAGAACTGCATAGTATGTCTAATAAAATGCGCTCCCAACAAAAGCAGATTTCTGAACTAGAAATTAAACTAGACGAAATTGAAAATAGGACTCGTCGAAGTAATATAAGGATTAAAGGGATACCTGAAGCGGTCTTGGGCCCACATCTAAGAAATTATTTGGACGGCTTATTCAAATCTCTATTGGAGCAAGAATACCCTGATTTACCATCGATACAAATGGAAAGAGCCCACCGTTCATTAAAACCAAGACCGCCTGACACCAGCCCCCCCAGGGATGTTGTCATTTGCTTTACAAAATATCAGGAGAAAGAACTCATCCTACAACAAGCACGCAAACAACAAAACTTCCAATACCAAGGAGCTACAATAAAGTTTTTTGCCGACTTATCTATAATGACCCTGCAAAAAAGAAGGGAATTTACCATTTTGACACAGCACCTTAGATCCTTAAATATTCCTTACAGATGGGGCTTCCCAGTACAAGTCCAAGTGGTAAAAAATGGGAAAAAACACGACTGCTCTCAAGTTTCAGATATTAACTCTTTCTGTATCAAACTGGATATCCCATTTCCAACGCATACAGCAAATGACAAGGATCAAGATGAAACACTAGAAAAGAGACGCTCCCCAACCACCAAACACAGAGCATGGAGTGAGGTAACCAAAACTCCACCATCTAAGAAATCTTCTATTAACAGACCTCCAGCTTTCAAAACTTGAAAAGTTCTTCATTCATACTGGGGAGACATAGACCATCCATTGCTCCAGTGGAAACTCTGACTGACTTACCCCATAAACCGGATGACTCTAAGAGAAGATTTTGGTAACTATACTTAACTTTTGTAGATGTCTTCTTAGTAGAACTTTGAGACTCTCTTTCTTCAGGTAATTTTGAGGACTGACAATCTTCCTAAAGGATCCACCTAAGTTTATAACCCTTATAGACTGCCACCATCAGTTTGGTTTAAACAAAAGTAGTCAGAGACATATAACTAGAAAGGATGGAACAGAAACTCCAAAGAGAGGTTACGAACAGTACTTATCCATCCTTTATGAACTAGGAGAAGACCCATGTCTCGCAGTACAATTAGCATTAGTTGGTTAAATTGTTGTTCCTTGTTTAGTTACTAACCCATTATAATGTTTAATGTTTGAAAAGTTAATATGTTTAGCCTAATTCCAGATCACCTGTTTAAGTATCCACTTCGCTGGTAAGTTTGGGATTGAACCTGGTGGTAAGTTTATTTGTTTACCCCACTGTAATATGATTATATTGATACATAAGGTTATTTACCAATGTGTTTCATTAACATTATCTAAGTATTGATTGTCTTACAACAAGTTCAAACGTTTTGATTTTTCCGCCTGTAATTACACCAGATTTAAATTACTTCCATAACAAACTAGTACACATCTATTCATAGTTAATAACCTGATGTGTACCTTACATATATTTGACTTCATGCCACACTGTTCATAAGTCAATCTCGTTATGAAGCAAACATTTCCTTTACAGCCTTATCAGACCACTAAGTGTCCCCCACCTCTCACCTTTTTGCCTATTACTGTTTTATACCCCTCTCTTGATAAGAGATAATCCCTTTGTACTCTCACTCCTTCGACCACCTCCCCTTTCAAACTTTCTAAAACCCTCCATCTTCCCCCTAATCTAATATCCAATACAGAGTCACTAATTTAGCAACTTTCTTCTAGATAGCTAACCATCAATTACACCTCCTACACGCCAGTAGCCCAATATGCCGGTAACCCAAGCACCTAATAATCTCAAAATAGCAACACAAAACGTAAAGGGGTTCTTATCAGCGCAAAAGAGATCTATCGCATTATATGACTTTTATAAAAAAGACCTTGACATTGTATTCCTACAGGAAACCCACTTTAGGTAAGACATGAACCAAATCTCCCATCACGCCATTATGATAAATACTACACCAGCTCCAATACCACTAAGAAAAATGGGGTCTGTATACTATTCAAAAAAGGCCTCCCCTTTGAATTATTACAAAGTAGACGAGACGAAGAGGGTAGATTCCTGTTGCTTGTAGGTACATGCTATGGCAGACCCCTGACACTCCTTAACCTTTATGCCCCGAATCGCCCCAGACCGGTCTTTTTCAGGAAAGTGATGAACATGGTACTAGATATAGCAAAAGGGCCCATAGTAATAGCAGGGGATCTGAATTTTCCTATAGACCCATCAGTAGATGTATCCTCAGGGAAATCTTACATGCCAACCAAGATGATCAAAGCAAATTGGCAGGCACTACAAACCATACCAACCTTTGATGTTTGGCGTCTGTCACACGGCTCAACAAGAGATTATACATTTTTCTCACACCCGCAAAAAATTTACACTAGACTGGATTATATACTAGGAGATCAGACAGCCTTGCGGCTGTTGATAGACGCCAAGATCTCCCAAACACCCTGGTCAGATCACGCTATGGTGATAAGCTCGTTTGCCTGGCCCCAGAAAACTGGCGTAAGGAACACTTGGAAATTAAACAATATTGTCTTCACTGACCCCATAATGCTCCAGTCGATGATAGAGAAAACTTCTCTGTTCTTCGACATAAACGTCCCACAAGACACTAGCCACACCAATAATTGGGAAACATACAAATGTTACATCAGGGGGGAGATAATTAAATTAATGTCTAAACATCGCAGACAACAAGAATCAGTCTATAAATCCCTTACCAATTCGCTTAAAATAGCTGAGAAAGAACATCAGGCACACCCTACCTCTGAGGATCTATTAATTAAATTAAATAATGCAAGAGAATCCATAAATCAATATCTCAACAAAAATGCACATAGACGAGCACTTGCATTAAACTCAAAATATTTCGCGGAGGGCAACAAAGCCGGTAAACTTATGGCTAGGTCACTTAAAAAGAAATCCTATAAATCCTTCATTAGATCTGTCAAAGATGAAAACAAAGGTGATCAAGTTAAGAGCGAAGATATAGCAAATACCTTCTCTCAATATTACAGCAAATTATACAACCTAGAGATAAATAGATCCCCTAACAGACAAGACCAAATTAATAGCTACTTATCGAAACTAGACCTACCATCTTTATCAGAGATGGATAAATCAGAACTAGACACCCCCATAACGACCCAAGAACTACAAGACACTATTAAACAACTTGCTCCCGAGAAAGCACCAGGCCCGGATGGTTTCACCCCGAAATTTTACAAAATGCTTTCGCCACAAATTTGCCCACATTTAGTTCAACTATTTAACACCATTGATAAAAGATCCCCCTTCTCAAATCCCATGCTAGAAGCAAATATAACAGTAATCCCCAAACCAGGAAAAGACCCCACCCACACAACAAATTACAGGCCAATATCATTGCTAAATGTTGATATCAAATTATATGCGAAAATACTGGCCAACAGGTTAAAGCGTTTTCTCCCAAGATTAGTGCATGCCGACCAGGTGGGTTTTATACCCACACGTGAAGCTAAAGACAACACCACCAGACTGTTACATATAATACATCATTCCTCGACAGAACAAACACCCCTCATCTTACTATCAACAGACGCCGAGAAGGCTTTTGACAGGGTGGACTGGCAATTCTTGTGGTCTACCCTGTACAAATTCGGTCTTCCAAAACATTTTATAGAAAAAATTCAGGCAATATACACTGAACCTAATGCAAGAGTCGTAGTTAATAACACAGTTTCGCAAAGTTTCCAAATACGTAATGGCACGCGCCAGGGATGTCCCCTCT
This sequence comes from Bombina bombina, assembly GCF_027579735.1. NCBI lineage: Eukaryota > Metazoa > Chordata > Amphibia > Anura > Bombinatoridae > Bombina > Bombina bombina. The sequence continues at coordinate 1,251,598,000 of NC_069500.1, forward strand.
CTCCCCTGCTCTTCGCGCTTTCAGTAGAAGTCTTAGCAGCACATGTCAGGACTTCCTCAGAAGTTAAAGGCGTAGATATAGGTCATATTAACACCAAGTGTCTACTATACGCAGACGACATACTATTTACTTTAACAGACCCCAGCAACTCCCTTCACGAGCTTGTGGGAATCCTGGCGGAATACAAAAAACTATCTAACTTTTCAATAAATATGGGGAAATCTATGATTATGCCCCTGAGGTTAAATTCAGACGACGACCAATTTATCAAATCACAGTCATTATTTCCCACAACAAATCAGATCACATATTTAGGACTAGTTATCAAACCTACCATTATTGACACTATTGATACCAATTATAAAACCTTAAAACAGAAGATAGAAATTGAATTAAACACATGGCATAAGAAAGGGCACTTAACACTGTTAGGCAGGGTCAACGCAATTAAGATGACAACACTTCCAAAGATATTATATATACTACAAACATTGATACTTATACCTTCTACCTCATACTTAACAAATCTCCAAAAGCAGATCATTAACTTTATCTGGTCCTATTCAAAACCGAGGATTTCTTCGCATACTCTGTACCTTTCTAAGCAACAAGGAGGTCTGGGCATACCACATTTATTGAACTATTATAAAGCAGTACATTTATCGCGCATTATTACATGGAATCAATCAATTGACCCTAAGATTTGGGTATCAATGTATGCTCAACAATTATTAGACACCAATATACGTGACATTTGCTGGATCCCTTCCAAATTCCGCCCAAAGGAAACCTGTCAAAATATCTTTCTTACAGAATCACTCCATATCTGGGATAACCTCCTAAGCACATATAAACAGATTTCGACCCCCTTATCTCCACTCACTCCCATTTTAAACAGTAAACTCTTCCCAGGACTTCGGATCACAAAACCTGCCATTAAAGACGGATTATCTTCATATATCCCGTTTTATCAAATAATGACAGAAGGACACATAAAAAACTACAACGACATAAAGAATGACATAGGCCCTCCATTAGATACTTGGTTCTCCTATTTCCAAATCAGACATTTTATACAGACACACCCACAGAACGCAAATATCAAAAGACATCTCACGGCCTTTGAGACATTCTGCCTTATCCCTCAAACACCAAGACACCTCATCTCATTAACATACCGAATGCTACTTACATTAGAAGCCCATAAACCACCATCATTTAGGGCACTTTGGGAGAAAGAACTAAACATAAATTTTAACGACAAAGCCTGGGAGAAATGCTTCACTGCCATTAAGAAATCCTCTATATCAGCCAATATCGTAGAAACCAACTATAAACTAATATCTAGGTGGTACTTAACACCAACACGCTTACATAGAATTTACCCCTCAGTATCCCCTAAATGTTAGAGACTGTGCGATGAACATGCCACGTTATCGCACATATGGTGGCACTGTCCTCTGATTAGACCATTTTGGGAACAAGTAGAACAGCACATATCTAAAAAGCTGAATCATAATATCACTCTAGATCCCCAGATGATACTACTAAACTACCTACCTAATCTTAAATGTCAATACAAGAATTCATTACTCCAAATCCTATTAAATAGTGCGAAAAGGCTAATACCGCGCTTTTGGAAAAAAAGCATGGTCCCAACTTTTCAGCAATGGTTAGACGAGGTACAACATGTTCTCTCTTTAGAGGAGATGTATCATAACTATTATTCCAAAAAGGAACACTTTCTCAATATACTTTTGCTCTGGCAATCAAACTGACTTCTATATTCCTTCACTAAAATTTTTAATAATAAAAACCCATAAGAAGGTACTATCGTAGAAGAAACCCCCCCCTTCCCCAAATCTACCCCCCCACTCTTCTTTTCCCCTCTGTACCCCCCTTCTGTTTTATCATACTGTATGTTCTGGGTAATATACTCTGAATATTATTGGATTCCACATGGTTATGCATAGCCCAATGTTATGTTGTTAATTCTAATAGTTTGTTATTTACATACTGAACTAATTTGGATGAGAACTACTTTATCTGTTATTTTGCATCTTGTTCATTATGCTATTTAACTAATAAAAATTATTGAATTTAAAAAAAAAACAAAAAAAAAAACATTTTTATATTAAATAATATATTTTTAATTACATTTTTTAATAAATTCAACGTATCTTTGTTTAGTTTTCTCTCTCTAGAGGTGACCACAGATAAGGAGCACAGACCTTAAACTTAAATTTTATAGTGTAAGGTCAGGTTACCATAGCAATAAACTTATTATTGCACGATTTTCGAGAAATCAGACGCTAGATGAAAGCATTAACACAATGTTAACTTACACCTATACGAAAGCGAGACTGCACGCACTGCGCAAAATATTTAAATGGAAACTTTGTACAAAAATGGAGCCGTAAACTACTTTTAGCTGTTGGCAACTTCGGTAACTTATGGCTCCCTTCTTAACGACTCAATGGAAATGAGCACTAAGATGGGGGACTAAAAGCAAGTGAAGTGTAGCTGCCTTTAGTGTGAGTACCTTTACTTGTGCTCAGTACATTAACCCTTTAACGACCAAGGACGTGTCAGGAACGTCCTACAAAAAAGACCCTTAATGACCAAGGACGTTCCTGGCACGTCCTCTGGTCTTTCAAGCGGTGGAAGCGATCCTGATCGATTCCAGCCACTTTTATGGTATTGAAGTGATGCCTCGATACTGAGGCATCCTGCAATACCATTTTTTTACAAACCGGTGCAGAGAGAGCCACCGGTAGCGATGGTGCCGATCTAATCATCGTTGGTGGGTGGGAACATTGGCGGGTGGGCGGCTCTTCGCTACCCGGCATCTGGTTCCTCTATATGCAATGTACACGCCGGGTGCCGGGAGCGTGTGGGGGGGGGCGCGTGTGTGTGCATGCACGCGTGCAGCAACCACTACCACCAATGAAAATTAATGGGAAGGAGGGAGGGGGAAAAATAAGGATCATAGGATCTGGGAGGGGGAGAGGGAGGAGGGTTTTGAGGGGGGGGGCTGCTACACTACAGAAAAATTATATTTATTTAAAAAAAAAAAAAAACTTTTTTGGGGGAGGCAAAATGGGTACTGGCAGACAGCTGCCAGTACCAAAGATGGCAACAAATAGGTAGCAGGGGGAGGGTTAGAGAGATTTTTGGGGAGATCAGGGAGGTTGGAGGCTTAGGGGGTCCATCAGAGCTACATAATTATTTATTTATTTATTTTTTAAATTAAAAAAAGAAGAAAAAAAATACTTTTATTTTAGTACTGGCAGACTTTCTGCCAGTACTTAAGATGACGGGGACAATTATGGTGTGGGGGAGGGAAGAGAACTGTTTGGGAGGGATCAGGGGGTGGGATGTGTCAGGTGGGAGGCTGATCTCTACACTAAAGCTAAAATTAACCCTGCAAGCTCCTTACAAGCTACCTAATTAACCCCTTCACTGCTGGGCATATTACACGTGTGGTGCGTAGCGGCATTTAGCTGCCTTATAATTGCCAAAAAGCAATGCCAAAGCCATATATGTCTGCTATTTCTGAACAAAGGGGATCCCAGAGAAGCATTTACAACCATTTGTGCCATAATTGCACAATCTGTTTGTAAATAAATTCAGTAAGAAACCTAAAGTTTGTGAAAAAGTGAACAATTTTTTTTTATTTGATCTCATTTGGCGGTGAAATGGTGGCATGAAATATACCAAAAGGGGCCTAGATCAATACTTTGGGTTGTCTACTACACTACACTACACTACACTAAAGCTAAAATTAACCCTACAAGCTCCATTATTAATCCCTTCTCTGCTGAGCATAATACACGTGTGGTGTGCAGCGGCATTTAGCGGACTTCTAATTACCAAAAAGCAATGCCAAAGCCACATATGTCTGCTATTTCTGAAGAAAGAGGATCCCAGAGAAGCATTTACAACCATTTGTGCCATAATTGCACAAGCTGTTTGTAAATAATTTCAGTGAGAAACCTAAAATTGTGAAAAATGTAACGATTTTTTATTTTTTATTTGATCGCATTTGGCGGTGAAATGGTGGCATTAAATATACCAAAATGGGCCTAGATCAATACTTGGGGGTGTCTACTACACTACACTAAAGCTAAAATTAACCCTACAAGCTCCCTAATTAACCCCTTCACTGCTGGGCATAATACACATGTGGTGCGCAGCTGCATTTAGCGGCCTTTTAATTACCATAAAGCAATACCAAAGCCATATATGTCTGCTATTTATGAACAAAGGGGATCCCAGAGAAGCATTTACAACCATTTATGCCATAATTGCATAAGCTGTTACCTAAACCTAAAGTTTGTGAAAAAGTTTTTTTATTTGATCACATTTGGTGGTGAAATGATGGCATAAAATATACCAAAATGGGCCTAGATCATTACTTTGGGTTGACTACTAAAAAAAATATATACATGTCAAGGGATATTCAGGGATTCCTGAAAGATATCAGTGTTCCAATGTAACTATCGCTAATTTTGAAAAAAAAAATGGTTTGGAAATAGCAAAGTGCTACTTGTACTTATTGCCCTATAACGTGCTAAAAAAGCAAAGAACATGTAAACATTGGATATTTCTAAACTCAGGACAAAATGTAGAAACTATTTAGCATAGGAGTTTTTTTGGTGGTTGTAGATGTGTAACAGTTTTTTGGGGTCAAAGTTAGAAAAAGTGTGGTTTTTTTCCATTTTTTCATCATATTTTATATATATTTTTATAGTAAATTATAAGATATGATGAAAATAATAGTATCTTTAGAAAGTCCATTTAATGGCGAGAAAAACGGTATATAATATGTGTGGGTACAGTAAATGAGTAAGAGGGAAATTACAGCTAAACACAAACACTGCAGAAATGTAAATATAGCCTTGGTCCCAAACGGTCAACAAATAGAAAAGTGCTGTGGTCATTAAGGGGTTAAAGGGATAGTAAGCAGCTTGTAATTATTTTCATTTACTGCACAACTATTTTAGGTGAATGTGAAAATTGTTTAAATAAAGACCTCATTTGTTGCAATTGTTTTTCAACAGCCACATTTTACCTACCATTTGCCTTATTGAGAGGAATCAATTGAAGACAACCACGGCCATTATATGTTTTGTTTTACAGTACTATATTATCATCTCTGTAAGAAATGTAAGTGTCACGTGCACTTTAATTTCTTAGAACTGGAAAACAGACAATTTTCAGACTTAAATTACAGGAAATGGGGGAAAATAAAGAGTATAGCAAAGCTGTTGCTCTATGAATTAGAAAAAATTTGTTATATTTTATAAGGTATTTATTGTCAATGTAGTTCTACTTTGTAACCTTTTCTTATATTGTACAGTTACCTGTGAACAACTGTCATTCTGTTCATACCTCTAGAGGGTGAAATGTCACTTTCTTCCCTTCCTAGGCCTAGATTTGGAGTTCGGCGGTAAAAGGGCTGTTAACGCTCCGCAGGCTTTTTTCTGGCCGCACAATAAAATTAACTCTGGTATCGAGAGTTCAAACAAATGCTGCGTTAGGCTCCAAAAAAGGAGCGTAGAGCATTTTTACCGCAAATGCAACTCTCGATACCAGAGTTGCTTACGGACGCGGCCGGCCTCAAAAACGTGCTCGTGCACGATTCCCCCATAGGAAACAATGGGGCTGTTTGAGCTGAAAAAAAACCTAACACCTGCAAAAAAGCAGCGTTCAGCTCCTAACGCAGCCCCATTGTTTCCTATGGGGAAACACTTCCTACGTCTGCACCTAACACTCTAACATGTACCCCGAGTCTAAACACCCCTATCCTTACACTTATTAACCCCTAATCTGCCGCCCCCGCTATCGCTGACCCCTGCATATTTTTTTAAACCCCTAATCTGCCGCTCTGTAAACCGCCGCCACCTACGTTATCCCTATGTACCCCTAATCTGCTACCCCTAACACCGCCGACCCCTATATTATATTTATTAACCCCTAACCTGCCCCCCACAACGTCGCCGACACCTGCCTACACTTATTAACCCCTAATCTGCCGAGCGGACCTGAGCGCTACTATAATAAAGTTATTAACCCCTAATCCGCCTCACTAACCCTATCATAAATAGTATTAACCCCTAATCTGCCCTCCCTAACATCGCCGACACCTATCTTCAATTATTAACCCCTAATCTTCCGATCGGAGCTCACCGCTATTCTAATAAATGGATTAACCCCTAAAGCTAAGTCTAACCCTAACACTAACACCCCCCTAAGTTAAATATAATATTTATCTAACGAAATAAATTAACTCTTATTAAATAACTTATTTCTATTTAAAGCTAAATACTTACCTGTAAAATAAATCCTAATATAGCTACAATATAAATTATAATTATATTATAGCTATTTTAGGATTAATATTTATTTTACAGGTAACTTTGTATTTATTTTAACCAGGTACAATAGCTATTAAATAGTTAAGAACTATTTAATAGTTACCTAGTTAAAATAATATCAAATTTACCTGTAAAATAAATCCTAACCTAAGTTATAATTAAACCTAACACTACCCTATCAATAAAATAATTAAATAAACTACCTACAATTACCTACAATTAACCTAACACTACACTATCAATAAATTAATTAAACACAATTCCTACAAATAAATACAATTAAATAAACTAGCTAAAGTACAAAAAATAAAAAAGAACTAAGTTACAGAAAATAAAAAAATATTTACAAACATAAGAAAAATATTACAACAATTTTAAACTAATTACACCTACTCTAAGCCCCCTAATAAAATAACAAAGCCCCCCAAAATAAAAAATTCCCTACCCTATTCTAAATTAAAAAAGTTACAAGCTCTTTTACCTTACCAGCCCTGAACAGGGCCCTTTGCGGGGCATGCCCCAAGGATTTCAGCTCTTTTGCCTGTAAAAAAAAACATACAATACCCCCCCCCCAACATTACAACCCACCACCCACATACCCCTAATCTAACCCAAACCCCCCTTAAATAAACCTAACACTAAGCCCCTGAAGATCTTCCTACCTTGTCTTCACCATCCAGGTATCACCGATCCGTCCTGGCTCCAAGATCTTCATCCAACCCAAGCGGGGGTTGGCGATCCATAATCCGGTCCAGAAGAGGCTCCAAAGTCTTCCTCCTATCCGGCAAGAAGAGGACATCCGGACCGGCAAACATCTTCTCCAAGCGGCATCTTCGATCTTCTTCCATCCGGAGCGAAGCGGCAGGATCCTGAAGACATCCAGCGCGGAACATCCATCCGGACCGACGACTGAACGACGAATGACTGTTCCTTTAAGGGACGTCATCCAAGATGGCGTCCCTCGAATTCCGATTGGCTGATAGGATTCTATCAGCCAATCGGAATTAAGGTAGGAATTTTCTGATTGGCTGATGGAATCAGCCAATCAGAATCTAGTTCAATCCGATTGGCCGATCCAATCAGCCAATCAGATTGAGCTCGCATTCTATTGGCTGATCGGAACAGCCAATAGAATGCGAGCTCAATCTGATTGGCTGATTGGATCAGCCAATCGGATTGAACTTGATTCTGATTGGCTGATTCCATCAGCCAATCAGAAAATTCCTACCTTAATTCCGATTGGCTGATAGAATCCTATCAGCCAATCGGAATTCGAGGGACGCCATCTTGGATGACGTCCCTTAAAGGAACAGTCATTCGTCGTTCAGTCGTCGGTCCGGATGGATGTTCCGCGCTGGATGTCTTCAGGATCCTGCCGCTTCGCTCCGGATGGAAGAAGATCGAAGATGCCGCTTGGAGAAGATGTTTGCCGGTCCGGATGTCCTCTTCTTGCCGGATAGGAGGAAGACTTTGGAGCCTCTTCTGGACCGGATTATGGATCGCCAACCCCCGCTTGGGTTGGATGAAGATCTTGGAGCCAGGACGGATCGGTGATACCTGGATGGTGAAGACAAGGTAGGAAGATCTTCAGGGGCTTAGTGTTAGGTTTATTTAAGGGGGGTTTGGGTTAGATTAGGGGTATGTGGGTGGTGGGTTGTAATGTTGGGGGGGGTATTGTATGTTTTTTTTTTACAGGCAAAAGAGCTGAAATTCTTGGGGCATGCCCCGCAAAGGGCCCTGCTCAGGGCTGGTAAGGTAAAAGAGCTTGTAACTTTTTTAATTTAGAATAGGGTAGGGAATTTTTTATTTTGGGGGGCTTTGTTATTTTATTAGGGGGCTTAGAGTAGGTGTAATTAGTTTAAAATTGTTGTAATATTTTTCTTATGTTTGTAAATATTTTTTTATTTTCTGTAACTTAGTTCTTTTTTATTTTTTGTACTTTAGCTAGTTTATTTAATTGTATTTATTTGTAGGAATTGTGTTTAATTAATTTATTGATAGTGTAGTGTTAGGTTAATTGTAGGTAATTGTAGGTAGTTTATTTAATTATTTTATTGATAGGGTAGTGTTAGGTTTAATTATAACTTAGGTTAGGATTTATTTTACAGGTAAATTTGTTATTATTTTAACTAGGTAACTATTAAATAGTTCTTAACTATTTAATAGCTATTGTACCTGGTTAAAATAATTACAAAGTTGCCTGTAAAATAAATATTAATCCTAAAATAGCTATAATATAATTATAATTTATTTTGTAGCTATATTAGGATTTATTTTACAGGTAAGTATTTAGCTTTAAATAGGAATCATTTATTTAATAAGAGTTAATTTATTTCGTTAGATAAAAATTATATTTAACTTAGGGGGGTGTTAGTGTTAGGGTTAGACTTAGCTTTAGGGGTTAATACATTTATTAGAATAGCGGTGAGCTCCGGTCGGCAGATTAGGGGTTAATAATTGAAGTTAGGTGTCGGCGATGTTAGGGAGGGCAGATTAGGGGTTAATACTATTTATGATAGGGTTAGTGAGGTGGATTAGGGGTTAATACATTTATTATAGTAGCGCTCAGGTCCGCTCGGCAGATTAGGGGTTAATAAGTGTAGGCAGGTGTCGGCGACGTTGAGGGGGGCAGATTAGGGGTTAATAAATATAATATAGGGGTCGGCGGTGTTAGGGGCAGCAGATTAGGGGTACATAGGGATAACGTAGGTGGCGGCGATTTGCGGTCGGAAGATTAGGGGTTAATTATTTTAAGTAGCTGGCGGCGACGTTGTGGGGGGCAAGTTAGGGTTTAATAAATGTAATACAGGGGTCGGCGGGGTTAGGGGCAGCAGATTAGGGGTACATAAATATAACGTAGGTGGCGGTCGGCAGATTAGGGGTTAAAAATTTTAATCGAGTGGCGGCGGTGTGGGGGGACCTCGGTTTAGGGGTACATAGGTAGTTTATGGGTGTTAGTGTACTTTAGGGTACAGTAGTTAAGAGCTTTATGAACCGGCGTTAGCCAGAAAGCTCTTAACTCCTGCTATTTTCAGGCGGCTGGAATCTTGTCGTTAGAGCTCTAACGCTCACTTCAGAAACGACTCTAAATACCAGCGTTAGAAAGATCCCATTGAAAATATAGGCTACGCAAATGGCGTAGGGGGATCTGCGGTATGGAAAAGTCGCGGCTGTAAAGTGAGCGTTAGACCCTTTAATCACTGACTCCAAATACCAGCGGGCGGCCAAAACCAGCGTTAGGAGCCTCTAACGCTGGTTTTGACGGCTACCGCCGAACTCCAAATCTAGGCCCTAGTGTTCTATAAACATTTCATTGCCTTGTCCCTAAACACTTACGCCTAGATTTAGAGTTTGGCATTAGCCGTCAAAACCAGCGTTAGGGGCTCCTAACGCTGGTTTTTGCCGCCTGCTGGTATTTAGAGTCAGTCATGAAAGGGTCTAACGCTCACTTTGCAGCCACGACTTTTCCATAACGCAGATCCCCCTACGCCATTTGCGTATCCTATCTTTTCAATGGGATCTTTCTAACGCCGGTATTTAGAGTCTTGGCTGAAGTGAGCGTTAGAAATCTAACGACAAGACTCCAGCCGCAGAGAAAATCCAGGAGTTAAGAGCTTTCTGGGCTAATGCCGGTTCATAAAGCTCTTAACTACTGTACTCTAAAGTACACTAACACCCATAAACTACCTATGTACCTCTAAACCGAGGCCCCCCCACATCGCCGCCACTCTAAGAATTTTTTTTAACCCCTAACCTGCCGACCGCACACCGCCGCAACCTACGTTATCCCTATGTACCCCTAATCTGCTGCTCCTAACATCGCCGACCCCTATATTATATTTATTAACCCCTAAACTGCCGCCCCCAATGTCGCTGCCACCTACCTACAATTATTAACCCCTAATCTGCCGACCGGACCTCACCGCTACTATAATAAATGTATTAACCCCTAATCCGCCTCACTCCCGCCTCAATAACCCTAAAATATAGTATTAACCCCTAATCTGCCCTCCCTAGCATCACCAACACCTAACTTCAAGTATTAACCCCTAATCTGCCAACCGGACCTCACCGCTACTTTAATAAATTTATTAACCCCTAAAGCTAAGTCTAACCCTAACACTAACACCCCCCTAAGTTAAATATAATTTAAATCTAACGAAATAAATTAACTCTTATTAAATAAATTAATCCTATTTAAAGCTAAATACTTACCTGTAAAATAAACCCTAATATAGCTACAATATAAATTATAATTATATTGTAGCTATTTTAGGATTTATATTTATTTTACAGGCAACTTTGTATTTATTTTAACCAGGTACAATAGCTATTAAATAGTTAATAACTATTTAATAGCTACCTAGTTAAAATAATTACAAAATTACCTGTAAAATAAATCCTAACCTAAGTAACAATTAAACCTAACACTACAATATCAATAAATTAATTAAATAAAATACCTACAATTATCTACAATTAAACCTAACACTACACTATCAATAAATTAATTAAATACAAATAAATACACTAACTAAAGTACAAAAAATAAAAAAAGAACTAAGTTACAAAAAATAAAAAAGAACTAAGTTACAAAAAATAAAAAAATAATTTACAAACATTAGAAAAATATTACAAAAATTTTAAGCTTATTACACCTACTCTAAGCCCCCTAATAAAATAACAAAGCCCCCCAAAATAAAAAAATACCCTACTCTATTCTAAAATACAAATAGAAAAGCTCTTTTACCTTACCAGCCCTTAAAAGGGCCTTTTGCGGGGCATGCCCCAAAGAATTCTGCTCTTTTGCCTGTAAAAAAAAACATACAATACCCCCCCAACATTACAACCCACCACCCACATACCCCAATCTAACCCAAACCCCCCTTAAATAAACCTAACACTAAGCCCCTGAAGATCTCCCTACCTTATCTTCACCACGCCGGGTATCACCGATCGGTCCAGAGGAGGCACCGAAGTTTTCATCCAAGCCCAAGCAAGGGCTGAAGAGATCCATCATCGGGCTGAAGAGGTCCATCATCCGGCTGAAGAGGTCCATCATCGGGCTGAAGTCTTGATCCAAGTGGCGGCTGAAGAGGTCCATCATCGGGCTGAAGTCTTCTATCAAGCGGCATCTTCAATCTTCTTTCTTCCGAATCCATCTTCATCCCGCCGATGCGGAACATCCTTCCTGGCCGACGACTTCCCGATGAATGACGGTTCCTTTAATTGATGTCATCCAAGATGACGTCCCTCGAATTCCGATTGGCTGATAGGATTGTATCAGCCAATCGGAATTAAGGTAGGAAAATTCTGATTGGCTGATGGAATCAGCCAATCAGATTGAGCTTGCATTCTATTGGCTGTTCCGAACAGCCAATAGAATGCGAGCTCAATCTGATTGGCTGATTGGATCAGCCAATCGGATTGAACTTGAATCTGATTGGCTGATTCCATCAGCCAATCAGAATTTTCCTACCTTAATTCCGATTGGCTGATACAATCCTATCAGCCAATCGGAATTCGAGGGAAGCCATCTTGGATGACGTCATTTAAAGGAACCGTCATTCTTCGGGAAGTCGTCGGCCAGGAAGGATGTTCCGCGTCGGCGGGATGAAGATGGATCCGGAAGAAAGAAGATTGAAGATGCCGCTTGATAGAAGACTTCAGCCCGATGGGTTGTAATGTTGGGGGGTATTGTATGGGGGTTTTTTACAGGCAAAAGAGCAGAATTCTTTGGGGCATGCCCCGCAAAAGGCCATTTTAAGGGCTGGTAAGGTAAAAGAGCTTTTCTATTTGTATTTTAGAATAGGGTAGGGCATTTTTTTATTTTGGGGGGCTTTGTTATTTTATTAGGGGGCTTAGAGTAGGTGTAATTAGTTTAAAATTGTTGTAATATTTTTCTAATGTTTGTAAAAAAAAAAATATTTTTTGTAACTTAGTTCTTTTTTTATGAGAGAGAGAGAGAGAGAGAGTGATAGTGATGCAGCATAGCTGTAAAAAGCTGATTTGAAAATATCACTGGAACATCTCTATGTAAAAATGAAAGATATTTTACCTCAAAAGTTCCTCAGTAGCCACCTCCCATTGTAAAGGATTTCTAAGCAGCATTTTAGTGTGTTTGTCCTGGGACATCTGAAGGGACTAGCATCGTGCACTCTCATATTATTTCACCAATCAGGTAAAGGAAGCTTACTATGAGTTAAGTCAAATCTCATGAGATCACAGTAAGAGTTCATGACCTCAGTACTGCTTATGCTGATTGGCTGCTGTTCATTTCTTCATTTTTTTTAATTTTTTTACCTGAAGCTGGGAGCAGCTGAGTATAACTTTTTACACAGAACTTACTCTGCTGAGCTGAACAAATTGTGAGGTAAAATATCTTCCTTTTTTACATAGAGATGCTCAGGTGATATTTTCCTGTCAGCTTTTTACAGTTATACTGCATCAGTTTCAAGTAATTTAGCATATGAGTATTATGTCCCTTTAAGTAAGCAGACCTCTATTATCGTTGGAGAATTTATGCAGTAATAATTCTCCTGCCCGTAGAATACTGTCAGTCTACTACAAATTGTTAACATTAGCATGGTACCCCAATAATCCTTCTTATGTAACCAAATGGGAGATCTGAACATGCCTATCAAAGACAAGACTTGGATAAGATAAGACTTTGGGTAAAATATTTCTAATCCTTGCTATGCACAAATCCTCAATCCCTGCAACAGTGGCAGAAACCAATATTAAACTTATCACAAGGTTGTACCTTACGCCACAGAAATTGCACCATCTCTACCCAACGTGCTCAGACATATTCTGGAGCGAAATATCTGGATTCCTTGTAAATTAAAATCAACACTTGAATTAATGTCAAAGTGCTCTAGGTACTGAAAGAAAACAGAAGCACCCTCTTTCTCGGAATGGATAAACTAGGTTTCTTATACCCTTAGCTTTGAAAGGGCCCATTAAAATATGAAATGAAAATTAGATTTATTTATTTTTTAAGATATTAGGTTTAATAGATCCAATGGCTAAATTCTAAAACTTAGATATACCTCTAAATGTTACATTATAAAGGTAGTGTGACCCGCACGAGTCATATCTAGACCATTATGTTACATTATAAAGGTAGTGTGACCCGCACGAGTCATATCTAGACCCCTACCACTGAACATACTTCTTGTCTCCCGAATAGAGGATGCCGCGGTTTTCCAAGTCGCCTTAACATTTATTATTTGTAAACTATTCAGTTTTTAGTTGTAATGCCTATCTATTTTCAGTTTCTAGTCTGTAGTAATGCATATCTATTCGGATGAGTATAAAGCTTATATATTTCAAGCTATAGATATATGGTTCTTGTATTAAAACTATTAAATCTAATCCCTTTCCTATTATCATTCTTTTCTTTTCTTCTCACAATATTCTCTCTGTTGAGCACTGAGTAATACACCTAGGTAATCGCTTATACAGTGGATATAAAAAGTCTACACACCCCTGTTAAAATGTCAGGTTTCTGTGATGTAAAAAAATGAGACAAAGATAAATCATTTCAGAACTTTTTCCACCTTTAATGTGACCTATAAACTGTACAACGCAATTGAAAACAAACTGAAATCTTTTAGGTAAAGGGAAATAAAAATAAAAAAACTAAAATAATATGGTTGCTTAAGTGTGAACACCCTTAAACTAATACTTTATTAAAGCACCTTTTGATTTTATTACAGCACTCAGTCTTTTTGGGTATGAGTTTTTCAGCATGGCACATCTTGACTTGGCAAGATTTGCCCACTTTTCTTTGCAAAAACACTCTAAATCTGTCAGAATGCGAGGGCATCTCCTGTGCACAGCCCTCTTCAGATCACCCCACAGATTTTGAATTGGATTCAGGTCTGGGCTCTGGCTGGGCCATCCCAAAATTTTAATCTTCTTCTGGTGAAGCCATTCCTTTGTTGATTTGGATGCATGCTTTGGGTTGTTGTCATGTTGAAAGATGAAGTTCCTCTTCATGTTCAGCTTTCTAGCAGAAGCCTGAAGGTTTTGTGCCAATATTGTCTGGTATTTGGAACTGTTCATTATTCCCTCTACCTTGACTAAGGCCCCAGTTCCAGCTGAAGAAAAAGAGCCCCAAAGCATGATGCTGACACAACCATGCTTCACTGTGGGTATGGTGTTCTTTTGGTTATATGCAGTGTTGTTTTTGCGCCAAACATATCTTTTGGAATTATGGCCAAAAAGTTCAACCTTGGTTTCATCAGACCATAACACCTTTTCTCACATGCTTTTGGGAAACTTCAGATGTGTTTTTTATATCCACTGTAGGTATAGACTTTACGTTCAGTAGCCTTAAAATTGCCAATTATTGATTGGTGTAGTGCTGTGCTTTCCTCCATATTGTGATTATAAAGTGTTTAATGACTTCATTGCTTACTTAGGGCTAGATTACAAGTGGAGTGGTATTTACCACTTCTGCTAGAGCGCTAACAGCGCTAGAAGTAAACGTTTTGCGCACATCTGGTTGTGCTCATATTATCAGTTGAAAGTAAAAATTTATCGCTCTCACGCTAACCCGACGCACACAAACAGGTTACTTTGAGTGCAATTAGACTGTTGTTCAAAATAAGTCTATGGAGAAAACAATGTGGGGAGAAAACCTAACAGCCAACTTTCGCGCTAACACGAACGAATACAAATATATATATACAGTATATGGAGAACAAAGATAAGAGTTGGCGCTGAGGTACAGGAATATCAGTAATGAAATGTGAATTGTATGTACTAGATGTACTATAAGGTAAAGGAATATCGCCCTATATGCATACAAAAAAGGGGAGCTAGATGGAATAATGATAGGATAATGTTAATAGCTGCGGAATCTGTTGGCGCTCTACAAATACCTGATAATAATAATAATAATAGTTAGGGGGTGTTACGGTTAGGGTTACGTTAGGGTTAGGTTAAGGGGTTAATAGGTTTATTATAGCGGCGGAGTGGGAGGACGGCAGATTAGGGGTTAATTTTATTTAAATAGTGTTTTTGATGCGGGAGGGCGGCAGTTTAGGGGTAAATAATTTTATTATAGTGGCGACGATGCCGGGGAGCGGCGGAATAGGGGTTAAAACATTATTTAAGTGGCGGCGATGTCCGGAGCGGCATATTAGGGGTTAATCATTTTATTTTAGTGTTTGCGATGTGGGAGGGCCTCGGTTTAGGGGTTAATAGGTAGTGTATGGATGTTAGTGTACTTTGTAACACTTTAGTTATGAGTTTTATGCTACAGCTTTGTAACGTAAAACTCATAACTACTGACTTTAGATGGTGGTGCGAATCTTGTCGGTATAGGGTGTGCCGCTCACTTTTTGGCCTCCAAGGCAAAACTCGTAATACCGGTGCTATGGGAGTCCCATTGAAAAAGGACTTTTCTTAAAGTGTGGTACTGACGTTGTGTGATGGCCAAAAAAGTGTGCAGTACACCTATACCTACAAGACTTATAATAGCAGCGGTAGGGAAAAAGCATAAAGCTGCTTTTTCACTTATAACTCCAAACTCGTAATCTAGCTGATATATATTTACACCTATATATGTATATAGTATAGATGATTATATATAGGTATATATATATATATATATATATATATATATATACAGATATATATATAGGAATATCTATTTAAAAATACATAGAACATATTCTGCTATGTGCAAAACATTTGAATGTGAAATATTTACAGTAAAAATACACTATAACACTTTATTAAAATTGAATATTGCAAAAATATGGGGTTTTTTTACATGTTTTCAACTACTTAAGGGGACAGTCTAGTCAAAATTAAACTTTTATGATTCATATAGGGCATGCAATTTTAAACAACTTTCCAATTTACTTTTATCATCAAATTTGCTTTGTTCCTTTGGTGGTATTATTGGAAAGCTAAGCCTAGCTAGGCTAAAACTGATTTCTAAACTGTTGAAAACCGTCTCTTAGCTCAGAGCATT
This sequence comes from Bombina bombina, assembly GCF_027579735.1. NCBI lineage: Eukaryota > Metazoa > Chordata > Amphibia > Anura > Bombinatoridae > Bombina > Bombina bombina. Next base: position 1,251,614,371 of record NC_069500.1, read on the forward strand.
TTGAAAGTTCATGTGTGTCATATAGATAACATTGTGCTCCCTCCCGTGGAGTTATTTAGGAGTCTGCACTGATTGGCTAAACTGCATGTCTGTCAAAAGCTCTGAGACAAGGGGGCAGTCTGCAGAGGCTTAGATAAGGTAATCACAGATGTAAAAAGTACATTAATATAACTGTGTTGGTTATGCAAATCTGGGGAATGGGTATTATCTATCTTTTGAAACAATACAAATTCTGGTGTAGACTGTCCCTTTAATTGCAAAGGGTTCCAATGCACTTATATATGTGTGTATATATATGTATACATATGTATTTATGTGTTTATATGTGTGTATATATATATATATATATATATATATATATATCTGTAAATACATATAAATACATTAATATATATGTACACATATATAGACATATATACATACATACATATCCATCTTTAAACATGTACAGTATATGTATGTATCTCAATGTTAAAGTCCTTTGCCTGCCTTTTTTTTAAACAGAACAACAGAGAGAGTTAGAGGTGGCGCCTACGGCTAGCTGTCTTAGAATGAATGAAAAAAAAATAATAACTAATTTTTGTGTGATCTATAGTGTAAATCAACGTGAAATATTAAGTGAAAAGTATTTTGTGAAAGAAAAAATATACCATACAAGAAAATTGAAAAAGTGAATAAATTTAATATTTTATTAAAAAGAAATATATAAAAACACAATAATTATGATAAATAATATATTCAATATAGCAAAAAAATTTATTGAAACCCAACGATTACTGGATGCGTGACTCAGTTGCTGGGTTCTATAGTTTGAATATATATACTAGATGCTGGTTGAGAATCCAATAAGAAAAAAATTATAAGAAAAAAATTATAAGAAAAAGATAATATGTATATCATTAGACACTAAAAGGCTCAAAAAAAAAAGAAAAAAACAATTTTTTATATAGTAAAAATTCAAAAAGTTCAAAAAAGTGAACCAAAGAAAAAAAGAAAAAATATTGTAAAATGAAAAAATATTATAAAAACAATGTTTTTGTTTAAAATTGCTGCAGCAAAAAAAAGGGGGTTATAAAAGCTGACACTTGAAATTATGTGTACAATAAATTTCTTTTTAGGTCATTTATTAGAAAAGACTATGTTTCTGGATATATTTATAAAGTCTCTTTGTTCCCACGTAGATCTTTGAATCTTCACAATAATACCAGAAGTTATATATCGTCTCTTGGAGAGTTAATGAAAGTCTATAATGTTGCTATTGTTGCAATGTAGCCATAGAGACTTGTAATCCGACAATTCTGATAGTGTGTATCAATTTCAATGTTAGTATTGGAAGTAAGGTGTATATGAATCTTCTTCTATAACAATGTTGCAAATTCTTGCTAGAGTGCAATTCTTTTAAGAGCGGAGCAGCCAATGTTGTTTCAAAGGGGCTCACTTACAGAAATTTATTGTACACATAATTTCAAGTGTCAGCTTTTATAACCCCCTTTTTTTTGCTGCAGCATTTTTAAACAAAAACATTGTTTTTATAATATTTTTTCATTTTACAATATTTTTTCTTTTTTTCTTTGGTTCACTTTTTTGAACTTTTTGAATTTTTACTATATAAAAAATTGTTTTTTTTTTCTTTTTTTTAGCCTTTTAGTGTCTAATGATATACATATTATCTTTTTTGAAATATATTTTTTTCTTATAATTTTTTTCTTATTGGATTCTCAACCAGCATCTAGTATATATATTCAAACTATAGAACCCAGCAACTGAGTCACGCATCCAGTAATCGTTGGGTTTCAATACATTTTTTTGCTATATTGAATATATTATTTATCATCATTATTGTGTTTTTATATATTTCTTTTTAATAAAATATTAAATTTATTCACTTTTTCAATATTCTTGTATGGTATAGTTTTTCTTTCACAAAATACTTTTCACTTAATATTTCACGTTGATTTACACTATTGATCACACAAAAATTAGTTATTATTTTTTTTCATTCATTCTAAGACAGCTAGCCGTAGGCGCCACCTCTAACTCTCTCTGTTGTTCTGTCTAGCATCCATGGTTGCAAATTTGTGAGATTTTTTGCAAACCTAGAGGTAGGCCAGTCTGTCTCGCAAACAGTCTGATACACACCCCTTGTTTCTTGTTTTTACACTAATATCTCACAAGTGTTATCAACTGTTTTCACTTCATAGTATACCACATTCCTACTCACATTTATTTATTTTTCACAACACTATTTTAAGCAACACAAAAGTTTTTGAATATTTTTTAGAAATTATTTAGTAATATAAAGAAGCACTTATTTCACATTTTTTGACTTTCAGATTACACGACTAGTAAAAGATTAACAAACTAGTTTACATAAAAGAACCATGGAGATTTTCCAAATAAGAGATAATCTATTATCAGCAATTGATAATTCCATTGACAATAATGAACCAACCTCATCTAAAATAATTAATTCTAATATAGATAAAACTTTGACTCTTGAAAGTCTTGAAAAATTACTTGTTAAAGAATTGAAAATTAAGACTGAGCTAAAATTTATGGAAAAATATATTAAAACTGGAATGGTCCCGAGAGGATTAAGATTAAAAAAGGATTGTACCTTTGAACTAAAGACACCATTAAAAATTTAATGGTTTGATGTTTTAGAAAAAGCATCTCTGGACTTGATTAAAATCATTATCAAATCCAGAGAGAGTGCTATTAAAGAAATTAATGAAGAAATTTCCAAACATAAATTATATTTGGAAACAAAGAAAAATCAGAGCAATCTACAAGAGAAACAGAAAGAGGTTATTCATAATTTAGAAGAACTTAATAAAGATTTACTAAATATTAAATGGAATAAATTTTATAGAGACCAGGAAGATTACCAATACGAACAAGCAATAGACACAGATCAGGAAATTACTGTACAAAAAAAATAATAAATCATTATTTAGTAAGAAAAAGGAAAAAAAACTACATATAGATACTAATGATTCATCTGCTGATATAGAAGAACTAAATACAGAAACTAAAGATAATACATCGAGAAGATCCCACTTTTCCAATGAGAATAAAAAGAGAGGAGAATCTTATAATTTTAAAAATAGAGATAATCAGAGAGAAACTATTCAAAATACCAATCGAAATTATTATAAGGAAGGTGAAAATTTGAGAACAAACACTTATAATAAAAACTATGATATAAGAAGAGATGAAGGTCTAGAAAGGAGGAGGGACCAGTCTAGGGAGTTTAAAGCATCTTATGACAATAGAAGATTTAGACAAGATTACAATAAGGGTTACACTCCTTACTATCCAAGAGGTAGATATTATAATAACAGAGAATATAACCCAAGAAATCAGTCTCACTATAATAGAGAACAGTACAGAAATGATTCCTGGAATGAGAGACAGAATGGGAATTATTATAGACAAGATTATAGGAACTATTGGAAAGGAGAGAATGATAGACAAGTATATGGGAATTCTTATGATAGACGAGAGGAGGAGTTCACTAATAGAGGTTGGTATGATGATAATAGAGAAGAACATCACAAGAGAATGGGGGAAAGAAAACAAGAAAAAACACAACAAAATTGGAAAGTACCGATATATAATAGATATGAAGTATTAAACCAGGAGGAGTTAGAGTATACTTTATCTAAACCTAGTTCATCGAATTTTTAGAGGGGGGCAAAGAAAGATCCCACGACCCTCCGAAGGGCAAAAGGAGAAGAGTGGGAGTAGAGGAAGAAGAAGTAGAAGATTAAAATCTAAAGTTACTAAATCTAATGCCGAATTTACTAACACAGGTATTTTCAATATTAGTGATGTACCATTAAACAAAGAAAAAGAATCCATTTTGAAAAAAGGATTATCATTTGCCCCCACATCTAAGCTCAATAAATTCGAACATCTCATTAACGTCAACCAATTTATCAGAAAATTAACCCTAAAAAAATACTTCATTAAACATCCGGTTTCTTACACAAATACAGTGAATCATAGCTACCAACATACAGAATTAAGACCCAAATCGACTTTTTTTCCCACACAGGAAAAGGGAAACTTTGTACAGTCTTTTGAAAAATTGGTAAGAGAAGATTTGGATAAATTAAACATAAATGAAAATAAAAATATAAATTGGAATTTATCTGTGAGAGAAAAGAAAGTTCTGAAAGATTTGCAAATGAGAAAAGATATAGTAATTAAACAAGCGGATAAGGGGGGAGGAGTTGTAATTATGAATCATGCATACTACATTGAAGAAGCAAATAGATTGCTATCAGACATTATAACATATAAAAAAACTTAGGGATGACCCGGGAAATAAATATCAGAATGAATTGATTAAATTATTGGAAAAGACTAAAGAGGCTAATTTACTCACTGAAACAGAATTTAAATACCTTTTCGTTACAGACTTTAGAACCCCAATTCTTTATTTTCTACCCAAGATACATAAAAACCTCAATAAACCTCCAGGTCGCCCGATCATATCGGGAATTGAATCCATAACTTCAAACTTGTCCCAGTACATAGATATCTTTTTACAGAATTATGTTAAAAATCTTCCCTCATACCTCTCTGATTCGACACATTTCTTAAATATTATTAAACATCATAAATGGGAAAAAGATCATATACTGGTAACCTGCGATGTTAGTTCATTGTACACTAATATTGATCATAGGTTGGGAACACAGGCGGTCAAAACATATCTTGATGGAGATGAGAATATGACAGACATACAGGGCAAGTTTCTAATAGAATGTATTGAATTCATTCTTACAAAGAATTATTTTAAATTTGAGGACACGTATTACCTTCAAATCAAAGGGACGGCGATGGGCACAAGGTTCGCACCCAGTTATGCCAACTTATTCATGGGGATATTTGAACAGAACCATCTTCAATATTCACCATGGGGTGCGAACCTTGTGCTCTACAGACGCTTTATCGATGATATGTTTTTCATCTGGAAGGGTGACTTTGAACTCATAAATCTATTCATTGAAGATCTTAATACAAATACCTATGGACTCTCATTCACACATGAGTTTAGTACATTAAAAATTAACTTCTTAGACGTTGAAATAGAAGTAATTAACGATGAAATAAGGACACATACTTTTTTCAAAAAAATAGACTCTAATAATTATATCGACTCTAGCAGTTGTCATCATATTAATTTGAAAAAAAAAACATCCCTAAAGGCCAATTGTTGCGGCTAAGGAAAAACTGTACTGATATACAGGATTATGAAAAACAATTAAAAACTCTAATAAAGAGATGTTTTAAACAAAAAGGTTATGATAGGAAAAGAATTGAATTAATTGCAGAAGATGTGAAAAGTACAAACAGAGAAGATCTATTATCAAAAAAGAACAAAGATATTGATAAAAAGTTTGATATGGGAATTCCAATTATAACAACATATTCCACACAATACAAACTCTTTCAAAATATAATTAAAAAACACTGGCATCTTCTATTAAAAGATCCTATTTTGGGCCAAACATTACATAAACAGCCAAAATTTATTTATAAAAAAACAAAAAACTTGAAATCTATATTAGCCCCTAGCGAAATTAAAAACACTAGAAATAAGAGAATGTTTGATAGAGGGATATTAGATCAGAAGGGAGAAAAAATTGAAGGTTTTTACCCCTGTCACAGTTGCAAATCTTGCAAATATAGCACTAAACTAAAAAACATCAAATCCGATAAAACAGGGAGAGAGATTAAAATTTCTGACATAATTAGATGTACAGATATTAATGTCATATATCTTTTCCAATGCCAGTGCAATTTAAAATACTTTGGTCAAACGAGTAGAAAACTCAAAGACCGCATAAGAGAGCATATACTGGCGATTGAACATGAGAAAGTTGACACTATCCTCTATAAACACTTCAAAGAAATACATCAAGGTAGACTAGAGGATTTTAAGTTCTGGGGCATTAGGAAAATATTACCAGATGGGAGAAGAGGAAACATGGGGAAAAAACTTCAGAAACAAGAAGCAGAATTAATTTATAACTTCGGGACATTACACCCCAATGGCCTTAACAATGAACTAGATCTAAATTTTCTTATATAAATTCCTATAGATGATTATAATCTTAATGTTTTCCTGTGTATTATAGTCAAAACAGAGGGTATTCTCCATGAACGGAACTATGATACATTAAAAATTTATAGTTATTATGAGTCATATATATCAACCCTATATATTATAACTTTTTCCTTTATCATGTATATCAAATTTTTTAAAAATAAAGGTTAATCTCTTTTTAGAACTTTTTCTTTATCATGTATATCACTTTTTTAAAATATATAGGTTAATCTCTAACACACCGAAGTTCATACTATGTGTTCAAATACTCTCTCAAATTATTGCTTAACTAGTATAGTAATGGAGCATAGAGATGAATGTTATATGCCGATTAATGATTAATCCATCTCATTAGACATATGGTGGCTCAATATCTTTAGACACTGGCTCAACACTCTTAGACACTGGCTCATTATATATATATATATATATATATATATATATACGTTTTTTATATTTTTTATATATATTCATTTTCCATTTTTTTATTTTATATATTTTTTCAATAAATTTTTTTTTATATTTTTATTTTTTCATGTTCAATTTTTCCTTTTTTCATTGTCATCTTTTATGTTATTTGGGAGAGAAATATATTTATAATAATATAATATATATTTTTTATATTTTTTACTTTTTATTCTATTTTTTACAACTTCATTCTTTTAAGCTCATTTTTTGAAAAACATCGATTTTTTATTATGAAAGTTTAATCTTCTTCGAAATTCACAAAGTATAATAAAATATTACTAACATACATCTAAGGTATATATGATGGTAAAATATACAATGGATTAAATGATAGCAATAGCAATATTAAATGATGTTCTTTCATCAACTATAAGGTAATTGGCACACATTAACAGACTTTTGTTCTAGCCAATGAAGGGTTAACAGGAAACCCTTTAAATACCTGGGAGAAGTCGGATCTGGTATACTTGATAAAGGCTTGTGTCCTAAAAGCCGAAACGCGTAGAAGATAACCAGCTCCAGCATTTACTCTTCGAATAACTGGCCAGTTATAGTTATTCTTTGCTCCCAAAACCGTCCGCCTGAAAGTGAAAATTTCTTAACTCACTTCTTTACAAACCACGGAAAAGATTTCTTTCACCTATTTACTGACACAAAGGAAGGTATTTGAGGATCGGATCCTCCGTAACACAGCTACTTCTGGTCCAGAGAAAAACGCCACTACATACTATTATTGGCGTTGTTGTAAACAGAATTATCGTAGGATTGGGTAAGAGATTCTTTTTATTTGTATGTCTATGAAGATAATATAACATACACAAGATCTTAGAAAGAATTCATGTCCCATATGAAAAGAATTTATGCAACACATAAGAATATATGTAAAGAGATTCACCTTAAAGCTGTAAGTGAGCCCCTTTGAAACAACATTGGCTGCTCCGCTCTTAAAGGAATTGCACTCTAGCAAGAATTTGCAACATTGTTATAGAAGAAGATTCATATATACCTTACTTCCAATACTAACATTGAAATTGATACACACTATCAGAATTGTCGGATTACAAGTCTCTATGGCTACATTGCAACAATAGCAACATTATAGACTTTCATTAACTCTCCAAGAGACGATATATAACTTCTGGTATTATTGTGAAGATTCAAAGATCTACGTGGGAACAAAGAGACTTTATAAATATATCCAGAAACATAGTCTTTTCTAATAAATGACCTAAAAAGAAATTTATTGTACACATAATTTCAAGTATCAGCTTTTATAACCCCCTTTTTTTTGCTGCAGCATTTTTAAACAAAAACATTGTTTTTATAATATTTTTTCATTTTACAATATTTTTTCTTTTTTTCTTTGGTTCACTTTTTTGAACTTTTTGAATTTTTACTATATAAAAAATTGTTTTTTTCTTTTTTTTTGAGCCTTTTAGTGTCTAATGATATACATATTATCTTTTTCTTATAATTTTTTTCTTATAATTTTTTTCTTATTGGATTCTCAACCAGCATCTAGTATATATATTCAAACTATAGAACCCAGCAACTGAGTCACGCATCCAGTAATCGTTGGGTTTCAATACATTTTTTTGCTATATTGAATATATTATTTATCATCATTATTGTGTTTTTATATATTTCTTTTTAATAAAATATTAAATTTATTCACTTTTTCAATATTCTTGTATGGTATAGTTTTTCTTTCACAAAATACTTTTCACTTAATATTTCACGTTGATTTACACTATTGATCACACAAAAATTAGTTATTATTTTTTTTCATTCATTCTAAGACAGCTAGCCGTAGGCGCCATCTCTAACTCTCTCTGTTGTTCTGTCTAGCATCCATGGTTGCAAATTTGTGAGATTTTTTGCAAACCTAGAGGTAGGCCAGTCTGTCTCGCAAACAGTCTGATACACACCCCTTGTTTCTTGTTTTTACACTAATATCTCACAAGTGTTATCAACTGTTTTCACTTCATAGTATACCACATTCCTACTCACATTTATTTATTTTTTCACAATAGATTATATCACAACACTATTTTAAGCAACATAAAAGTTTTTGAATATTTTTTAGAAATTATTTAGTAATATAAAGAAGCACTTATTTCACATTTTTTTACTACTAGATTACACGACTAGTAAAAGATTAACAAACTAGTTTACATAAAAGAACCATGGAGATTTTCCAAATAAGAGATAATCTATTATCAGCAATTGATAATTCCATTGACAATAATGAACCAACCTCGTCTAAAATAATTAATTCTAATATAGATAAAACTTTGACTCTTGAAAGTCTTGAAAAATTACTTGTTAAAGAATTGAAAATTAAGACTGAGCTAAAATTTATGGAAAAATATATTAAAACTGGAATGGTCCAGAGAGGATTAAGATTAAAAAAGGATTGTACCTTTGAACTAAAGACACCATTAAAAATTGAATGGTTTGATGTTTTAGAAAAAGCATCTCTGGACTTGATTAAAATCATTATCAAATCCAGAGAGAGTGCTATTAAAGAAATTAATGAAGAAATTTCCAAACATAAATTATATTTGGAAACAAAGAAAAATCAGAGCAATCTACAAGAGAAACAGAAAGAGGTTATTCATAATTTAGAAGAACTTAATAAAGATTTACTAAATATTAAATGGAATAAATTTTATAGAGACCAGGAAGATTACCAATATGAACAAGCAATAGACACAGATCAGGAAATTACTGTACAAAAAAAAAATAATAAATCATTATTTAGTAAGAAAAAGGAAAAAAAACTACATATAGATACTAATGATTCATCTGCTGATATAGAAGAACTAAATACAGAAACTAGAGATAATACATCGAGAAGATCCCACTTTTCCAATGAGAATAAAAAGAGAGGAGAATCTTATAATTTTAAAAATAGAGATAATCAGAGAGAAACCATTCAAAATACCAATCGAAATTATTATAAGGAAGGGGAAAATTTGAGAACAAACACTTATAATAAAAACTATGATATAAGAAGAGATGAAGGTCTAGAAAGGAGGAGGGACCAGTCTAGGGAGTTTAAAGCATCTTATGACAATAGAAGATTTAGACAAGATTACAATAAGGGTTACACTCCTTACTATCCAAGAGGTAGATATTATAATAACAGAGAATATAACCCAAGAAATCAGTCTCACTATAATAGAGAACAGTACAGAAATGATTCCTGGAATGAGAGACAGAATGGGAATTATTATAGACAAGATTATAGGAACTATTGGAAAGGAGAGAATGATAGACAAGTATATGGGAATTCTTATGATAGACGAGAGGAGGAGTTCACTAATAGAGGTTGGTATGATGACAATAGAGAAGAACATCACAAGAGAATGGGGGAAAGAAAACAAGAAAAAACACAACAAAATTGGAAAGTACCGATATATAATAGATATGAAGTATTAAACCAGGAGGAGTTAGAGTATACTTCATCTAAACCTAGTTCATCGAATTTTTAGAGGGGGGCAAAGAAAGATCCCACGACCCTCCGAAGGGCAAAAGGAGAAGAGTGGGAGTAGAGGAAGAAGAAGTAGAAGATTAAAATCTAAAGTTACTAAATCTAATGCCGAATTTACTAACACAGGTATTTTCAATATTAGTGATGTACCATTAAACAAAGAACAAGAATCCATTTTGAAAAAAGGATTATCATTTGCCCCCACATCTAAGCTCAATAAATTCGAACATCTCATTAACGTCAACCAATTTATCAGAAAATTAACCCTAAAAAAATACTTCATTAAACATCCGGTTTCTTACACAAATACAGTTAATCATAGCTACCAACATACAGAATTAAGACCCAAATCGACTTTTTTTCCCACACAGGAAAAGGGAAACTTTGCACAGTCTTTTGAAAAATTGGTAAGCGAAGATTTGGATAAATTAAACATAAATGAAAATAAAAATATAAATTGGAATTTATCTGTGAGAGAAAAGAAAGTTCTGAAAGATTTGCAAATGAGAAAAGATATAGTAATTAAACAAGCGGATAAGGGGGGAGGAGTTGTAATTATGAATCATGCATACTACATTGAAGAAGCAAATAGATTGCTATCAGACATTATAACATATAAAAAAACTTAGGGATGACCCGGGAAATAAATATCAGAATGAATTGATTAAATTATTGGAAAAGACTAAAGAGGCTAATTTACTCACTGAAACAGAATTTAAATACCTTTTCGTTACAGACTTTAGAACCCCAATTCTTTATTTTCTACCCAAGATACATAAAAACCTCAATAAACCTCCAGGTCGCCCGATCATATCGGGAATTGAATCCATAACTTCAAACTTGTCCCAGTACATAGATATCTTTTTACAGAATTATGTTAAAAATCTTCCCTCATACCTCTCTGATTCGACACATTTCTTAAATATTATTAAACATCATAAATGGGAAAAAGATCATATACTGGTAACCTGCGATGTTAGTTCATTGTACACTAATATTGATCATAGGTTGGGAACACAGGCGGTCAAAACATATCTTGATGGAGATGAGAATATGACAGACATACAGGGCAAGTTTCTAATAGAATGTATTGAATTCATTCTTACAAAGAATTATTTTAAATTTGAGGACACGTATTACCTTCAAATCAAAGGGACGGCGATGGGCACAAGGTTCGCACCCAGTTATGCCAACTTATTCATGGGGATATTTGAACAGAACCATCTTCAATATTCACCATGGGGTGCGAACCTTGTGCTCTACAGACGCTTTATCGATGATATGTTTTTCATCTGGAAGGGTGACTTTGAACTATTTCACATTGATTTACACTATTGATCACACAAAAATTAGTTATTATTTTTTTTCATTCATTCTAAGACAGCTAGCCGTAGGCGCCACCTCTAACTCTCTCTGTTGTTCTGTCTAGCATCCATGGTTGCAAATTTGTGAGATTTTTTGCAAACCTAGAGGTAGGCCAGTCTGTCTCGCAAACAGTCTGATACACACCCCTTGTTTCCTGCCTTTTTTTTAACACTTGAGACCTCATATCTTTGCACTTATAACTTTTGTGTGTATATTATTATATATTATTATGAGTGTAACTGTACTTTGTAATGTATTTTTGATGTGTTTTGTGCAACTTTTTACTTTTGCAAAACAGTTAACCAGAGCTCTGAGATCGCGCTAATGATTCTAGCGCAAATCACAATTGTGCTCAAATCATAATATGAGCGCAATTTAACCTGGGTGCAAATGATCATGAAAAAACCCTTAAGCAATCGTTTGAACTCTATTTGTAATCTAGCCCTTAGTTTATGCTTTTATTTCAGTAGTTTTGGTTGCCATATTTTTGTATTATGCTTTATTTCTTTTTATTTCTCTTCTTTACATAAAAAATAGAAAAAGGTGCACTTGAGCAATAAAACTTTAGTTTATTATTAAAGGTTTAAAATATAGATACAAAAATAGAAAAAGCTATCCTTTGTGTGCCATTTTTATTTATGTTGTTCAATTACTTATTCAAAAAATTAGTAAAGTTTATTCCATCTTTTTATCTTTCGCTTGGTCTCTTTGATTGAAATATGGCCCCTTTTCCTGAGAGTGTACAGAAATAGGCTAAGGAGTGTGCACGTCACAAGCGCTATGTGGCAGCTGTGTGTGCTGCAATGCAGACAGTACTAGCAGTTTTGGCAGTGAAAGTATTTTAATTAGAATTAAATTATATTAACGGAAACCATAGATAAAGCAATTTTTTTTATTCTTTACCTTCATTTTTTTAAACAGTAAAAAAAAAAAATCATATTTCATTACTGTTTAATTCTCTGATTTGGAGGGGTTCCTGCTATATACATTTGTGCCGGATTTTATTTTTGCTCATCATTTATGTAAGTTATAGAATGATTTATAAATGTATATTTGTCATTGAATTGATGGTTTCATGACTATTGTACAATTTTTCAGCAGCTAGAACCTAGGTTTTGCGCTGCTCCTGAGCATTCCAAGATAAACCTTTCAGCAAAGGAGACAAGAGAAGGAAACAAATTAAATAATAAAAGTAAATTGGAAAGTTTTTTAAATTTATATTCTCTTTGTGAATCAAAAGTTTGGGTTTCATGTCCCTTTAAGGACATTTTTATGTCATACATCATTTAAAAATAGAAATGAAATGGAATAAAAATGTCACTAATGTTTTCACTGAAATACAAATCAACAGAGAAATGTGTGGCTTTGCAATCTTAACAGAAATTGCCCCCCCCCCTCAACAATGCACATTTTCTAGTTGTACTTGCATGCAGCATATAAGGGGAGCACAGAGTTTTGGTTTTCCATTAAGGGAGTGATTTAAATAAAAACTTTATAAATAAAAGCACACATTTGCTTATGTATGTTCTATATTATGAAATGGACAACAAATGTTTTTTGAGAGATAAAAGGCAGATAGGATTCTAGGCACTAATATAAACCATTAAGGTTATCTCTGGGAGGGCAGTTATTTGTGACAGATTTGAGTAAATTATAAGGCTTCAATCTGTTAATATTAACATTTTAACGCTATTCAAATAATGACATAAATCTATATTTGTCTCTTTACATCTCATTTATATGAAGACAAATCTCCCTATATTCTATGCATGTATACCATAGATAGTATCTGTGTACTAGAAGTGCCTGAAGATATAATTACAGCTTAGTTTAAATAATTAACATTTCTGTTTTCAAAGCGACTCCTATAAGAAGTCAAAAAAACATTCTTCTGTTATAATTATTCCAAAATTCTCATGGGATGGGCTATTTAAACATTGCTGAAATACACTTGTTCTCTCACTTTAAGGCAAGCCGGTTAGAATGCAGGTCGTCAAGTAATCTACTGCTGAAAAAGCGCATTGTTAATTTGTATCAAACTAATTATGTAGAAATAATAGTAAATGAGAACGAAATGTCCAGAGCCCTGATAATTTAATAATAGTAAATAAAAATAATTTGAAATATTTATCTAACATAATTCCTTAAGAGGGTGGGATTTTTAGACTGCGTGTATCATTTTCATTTGAAAAACTGGATTTTTACAATATTAAAAAATAAAATAAAAAATAAAGCCATAGGGGCCTATTTATTATGGTGTGAGCGGACATGATCCGATATAGCGGATCATGTCCGCTGCACATCGATAAATGCAGACCGCATACGCTTTCAGCATTTATCATTGCACCAGCAGTTCTTGTGAACTGCTGGTGCAATGCCGCCCCCTGCAGATTCGCGGGCAATCGGCCACTAGCAAGGGGGTGTCAATTAACC